>NW_015552566.1:773694-792864 GCF_001515605.1 Sinocyclocheilus anshuiensis
TACTCAGGGAACCATGGTTACATAAGTAACCTGAGACGTTCCTCTCACCTCCTCTAGTTGACCTAACTGTTCTTTGCTGTGGTATTTATCCCTACCCTTGTTAAAGAAATCACAAAGTGTAGTGTTAACAAGACGTACTGCAGCAATCTGTTCAATGCAGGCACAAGGATGTGTCATAAGTGCACACATATTCATATGTGCAGATACATTGTGCTTGGTGTTTTTGCAACATTCCACATGAGGACAAAATCTACTTATTTTGTTTAGGCCTGGCACAGCAGCTTTCGGCTACTAATAGCTCAACTTATCCAAAATTAAATTAAAGCTGAAAGGCCCGTGGAGCTACACAAATCCCCAAAGACGCTGTGCTAAAAAAGCACCTTTTCTTTGGTCAATCAGTGCTGATTTGTAACACTTGCATGAAAGAACCAGTGGATACCCATAGTTTCAGGCTGGTTGAGACTTTCAGAATAATGAATTTTTAATGAAGACCACCTGCGGTATTCGTGGTAGACCCTTTACGTGTGTGTTCTTGCAAATTATTTGGAGTCTTGTTGGGGGGTATAGCGTCTGCAGACAGTGACATACAACTTTAGTGATATACTGATGGTTCATTATGCTAATAAGACTGTAGCTGTGATCTGATTCATAGGTTCCTATGCAGGATTCCCTGTTTCCTACACACTGAAGAGGGCATTTTTGTTGAAGTTCACTTATTTTGACAAAATACATTTTGATTGACCTGTTGGGAATTTTGGGTCCCATTTTAGGGCTGGTGGAGACAAAATGGCAGCGGTTCCTCTGTGGTGCGTGCTAGTGGACCAGGTCGACTGAGCTTGGCGAAGCTGCCGCAGCAGGGGCTCCGTGCCTGCAACTCCTCCAGGTCATCTGCCATACTCGCATTTGTGATGAAATATTAAAGACAGGTTGATCTCTCTCTGTCTCTCTTTTTCTCTCTCTCTGTCTGTCAACCTCTTGCAGAAGCTTATAGCAGAGGTAGATTTGGCATCTCAGCAGTTCAAAGCTGAGTCCAGGCAGCCAGTATCCGTCCGGCAGAGGAGAGCTGACATATTTAGGGCCACAGATGCATGAAAGAGCTTTGTTTTGGTAGATGCACAGAGATGAAAGGTATGGAGTGGAAAGAGGAGGAGAAGGGCTGGAGAAAAGGTCACGGAAAACCTCAGGCCGACCTACACGCATGACTGTCACGCATAGAAGTGAAATAACAAAAATATGAAGAAGAAGTGCTGCGTGGTGAGTAATGGAAAGGATTGGTGCATAAACACACCTACACCATCTCCCACAGACCTGTCACATTGCCAAAATTATATACTTTATTCTGAAACTAGTGTTCTATTGTGTTAATTGTGAAAATAAGTAACTAATTGCAAGACATCATTGCTTGCAGGTGTTTAACTTCAAAGTCATACTTTTTTTTTTTTTTTTACATTTAAGTGTTTATTCCCCCTGATATTATTATTATTATTATTATTATTTGTAAGACTTTACAATAAGGTTGCATTTGTTAACATTAGTAAACTAAATTAGGTAACATGAACTATAAAATACTTTGAAAGCATTTATTAATTGTTATTTCAGCATTTACTAATACATTATTCAAATCAAAAGTTGCATCTGTTAATATAATTTTCTAGACCTGAGCTAACATGAACTAACAATGAACAGTTGTATTTTTATTAGCAAAGATTAAAACTGCAACAAATGTAATGTTTATTGTAAGTTTATAACTAAAGATGTTAACTGAAGTGACCTTAGTGTTACCTAAAAATAACAACAAAAACAACAACATCGATGATAATAATAATAATAATAATAATAATAATAATAATAATAAAAGTAATAATTTATACAATCTATTATTTACAGTAATAGAAAATTGTTTATATTATACAACTTAATTTTTTTTTAGTATATGCAACTTTATGATTATGGAATATATTATTTACAATATCTGAAAGTTATTTTATTTTTAGCATTTTTATACAGTAATCAACATTTGAAGATTTTCAACATTTTCATCAAAGTTGGCCTTAATACCAAAACAATACCTGTTCTTGCCTTAGGACAACTTTGAACTTTTTTGATCCACGTCAAATGTTGACTACTGTATATATACAGTATATATATATATATATACACACACACACACACACCCGTGTTACTTGTTGTTAATGCATCGCCTCAACATAGTTTAGGAATAGGAAACATCTCATCTCATTTTTGCCTCAGCGTTTTTCAAAATCAAGATGTCTCAGATGCAGCCATTTTAGACTTATTAACCTCCATAACATACAGTATGTGAAGTATTTTTCAGCTCTCTCCCCCCATCTTTCTTTCTCTCTCTTCTTTTCCAATCTCCACATTATGAAGTGTTCCTGTCATTATTTCTGATGACTCTTTTCTGCCAGACATCCTAGAGCTCACCTGTTCAGCCCACTCTAAACATGAGAGAGCCAGACAGAGTGATGTTTTAATGGAGGGAGGAGAGAGAGAGAGAGCAAAGGAAGAGAATGAGGAGAAAAATCTGATAAAATAAGCCAATCATGTGTGGAGCATTAATGAAGAGCCTGGAGGAGCAGCCTGCGTCCTCTCTCTCCAGATGCATGCAAGATACTTTGTGTTGCGATGAGGAGATGAAGGGAGTTTGTGGAACTTTCCATAATTGCTTCTGATAAGGGTTTAAAGCAAATACAGTGAGCGCAATGATGGGAGAGAAACTTTTTCACTCTCTCGTCTCAGTGAACTGAATCCAGGAGGGGGAAACATTAGAATCTCGTCATCTCTGCAATGGCTGCTCAATTTACTCAGTCTCCAGCCTTCTTTGGGCTCAATTACACTCTATTTTCTCAACGAGCACTTCAATTTCTTTGTTAACGTTTTATATCTGTTCGTACCCTCTGGCCTAATAACATTTGCTAAATTAACTTCTGATGGAACCCGCGTATTTAACAAAAAGCTTGAGCTTCGTTCCCGGAATACAAATCTCGGATTTCAAAAAATGAGCAGCCATAGTCCATACAAACAAACTCACTTTTAGCATTTAATCCTGTCATGTTAATCTGACATGTTCTCTTAACCCTTAAATTAACCCTTAAGTTAAATCCTGTTTCCAGCTTGGAGTCATCTCATACCTGGAGCATTTTGCATGGATTCAGTCATTTTCTCTCAGCTGTGACAAATCCTTGTATTCCCTCATAAAAACGACATTGTTTTTTACTATGTGGTTTTGGGGTTGTATCCAGTTTATTTACTAATTCAAATTTACTCTTTTGCTGAAGTCCAAACCAGTTTGACATACTTTCTCACAAATGAAATGTTAAAGAATGTACTTGCTTCTGTAATAAAAGTGAATGGGGATCTGTGCTGTTTAACTCCAAAATGACAATAGAAGTACCACAAAGTGGTAGGGTGTCGAACTACCAAATAATGATAAAACAGCAAATAGATTTATCATAAAAGTGGTTCAGATGTCATTTGAGAGCTCTTTATGCAAAATAGACCAAACTGTAAGCCTTTATTTACTGAAAGTCTTACCCTCTATTCAAATATTCAAAGCACTGCCGCATACAACGCCGGTCTGTCGTCGGGGAACATGAGTGAGTACAAAGCATCGTGCTATGATCTCCGACGGGCGGTAAGAGCCGCCAAACTCCGATACAGGGAACGAATAGAGTCTCATTTCCAGCTAAATGACTCTCGACGCATGTGGCAGGGACAGAGGACCATCTGTGCCTTTGGAAATAAATCCTCTGCAGCTGTGAGAGCAGACCCGTCGCTGGCTGACGAGTTAAACTCTTTCTACAGCCGCTTTGAATGCAATCGAGGCAGCGCGACTCTGCCGATCAGCGCGTCAGGAAGCTGCAGACAGAGCAGCGATAATCATGTAATCACTGTGTCGGAGGACGAGGTTCGGAGGACCCTAAAGCGAGTGGACATCAGGAAAGCAGCAGGGCCTGATGGGATTTCTGGCCGTGTTCTGAGGTCCTGCGCTGATCAGCTCGGTGGTTTGTTTACATCCATCTTTAATGAGTCCCTTGCTACCTCGGTGGTTCCCACCCCCTTTAAAAAATCTGTCATCATCCCTGTGCCTAAGAACAATAACCCCTCTTGCCTGAATGACTATCGTCCAGTTGCCCTCACGTCAATAGTCATGAAGGTCTTTGAGAAACTTATAAAGAACAACATTTGCTCCTCCATCCCTGATACTTTAGACCCACTTCAGTTTGCCTATCGTCCCAACAGATCTACTGAAGATGCCATCTCTCACGTCCTGCACTCTTCCCTCATGCACATTGACAGCAGCAATGGGAACTATGTAAGGCTGCTATTCATCGACTATAGCTCAGCTTTCAATACTATAGTCCCCATCAAGCTAGCTTCTAAACTCTTGGACCTCGGCCTGAATTCTTCACTCTGCAACTGGATTCTAGATTTCCTCACTGGTAGACCTCAAGTGGTGAAAGTAGGCCAGTTCATCTCCAACTCCATCACCCTGAACGTAGTAGCTCCACAGGGCTGTGTCCTGAGTCCTCTGCTCTACTCTCTCTACACACATGACTGCGTGTCTTCCCACAGCTCCACATCTATCATCAAATTTGCTGATGATACTGTGGTTCTGGGCCTCATTTCCAACAACAATGAGGCCGCATACTTGGATGAGGTAGAGCAACTCACATCATGGTGCCAGGACAATTGTCTCTCTATGAATGTGAGTAAAACTAAAGAGCTGATTGTGGACTTCAGGAAGAGACCGCAGCAGCCCTATACTCCTCTTATGATCAGTGGGACCCCAGTGGAGAGGGTGAGCCGCTTCAAGTACCTTGGTGTAAACATCTCCGAGGACCTGACTAGGACTATACACATCCAAACTCAGGTTAATAAAGCTAGACAAAGACTGTACCATCTGCGACAGCTGAGAAAATTCAGGGTTTCGCCAGCAATCCTGTGACAAATAAAAAATCTTGAATCTTGAATCTTGAATATGTTGCCATTAGATTACACAACAACCGGTTTGATGTCAATGACATCAATGAAACGTTACAAAATGTCATTGACGAGGATACAAAGCTATCATAGGACTTCAGAACACTTGGAATATATTGCGTAAGTCATCTAAACTACTTTTATGGTACGTCTGTGTGTTTTTTAATCATTTTGAAACTCAACAGGCCAGATCCTCATTCACTTTTATATGGAAAGAGAGTGGCCAGGACATTCTTCAACATTTGTCCATTTGTGGTCCACAGTAAGTAAGTCATACTGGTTTGGAATGGCATGAGGTGAGTAAATGACGACAGAATATTTTATTTATTTATTATAACTATACCTATAAATCTAAAGATAGAAAATGGTTATTTTAGTAATATAGTTTTTACTGTATTTTTGTTCAACTAAATGCAGTCTCAGTGAGAGACTTATTTCAAAAACCTCAAAGATTCTTACAGACCTCAACTTTTGAATGATAGTCTACATTCCTATAACCTGGACCAGTTTATAGATGTGTAGTTCCACATGCTCTCTGTGTTCTTGATGTACCTTTGGCTTGGAATTCGAGACTTCATTTAACAGACTTTTTGCTCTGCTTTTTATATATATTTTTCTCCACCTTCGGTGTCTCCCAGTGAATCTATATTGTACATCCAGAGCCCTTAAAAATCTTTAAATCCTCAATGGTGTTGGGCTCGTCAAGTGACAGTGTGAAACACCTGGGCCCATGAAGTAAATAGTTTACAGTTGGCAAAAGGGCTATAAATCACGCTCTCACTGCCCCTGACCTCCTTACCTTTGAACATTTTATCACCCTCTTCTTTTCTTCAAGGCTTTGTCCCACGCTTTTCAATCGTTATAGAACTCCATACTTCACATCAATCCCTCGGTTGTATTGTGAATGACAGAGAAGAGGGATAAAGAGGAAGACATGGCACCTTTGGGTATAACTTCAGCATCTCTTGAACTTGCACCTTGATATTCAGCAGAATCTGTTTTCTCCACGAATGTCATCAATAGATTCTTTGAGGTTTGTCATCTTCTGGAGTTTATCTTCCTCCAAGCCCTCCTTTTATTCTTCTTTGCTTTTTTTTCTTGGCTTCTTCATCCTCATTCCACACCTATTCTTATCAAAGGCTTAGTCTTTTTATTATCAGCACTCTCTACTTATATGGGCTTAGAGGATTATGTTTCCCAAAAGGAATTTCCTGGTGTCACTTTATTTAATTATCCATGCAAATTAAAAACTATATTTATTTAAGCCAAGAGACTAAACAAAGCCGAGTAATTAAACATGTCAGAACTGCAGAGAAGGCTAAATCTCCCAAGAACAGAAAAAAAAAATGTTTGGTATAAATGCAAACGGTTTCAACTCAGTGTGCATGCCAGTAATCAGTTTGCATGTATAAAGGTGTACCTTTTGGCCCTGCAAGTGTCGAAGGAGTATGTCTTAGATGCAAAGCAATATTTAATGTTCCCTTATCTGGGCAGGAGAGAACAGGTTTGGTCAAGAGTAGAACTGAGATGGTACCTACTGCCCAGGAAAGGTGAGATTATTCTTTTTCCCCTTCTCGCCGTCTTACAGCTGCTACATTAAATGCATCCATGCAGAGCCGAGCCCCCCTGAACCTAGTTTTCTGTGGACAGATGAGCCATGATGTGACCTGGTCCTTCTTCCACCTCTTCAGTTGTTTTTTTTTCGGTTATGTTTTAGCCTTAGTTTTTGTCTTTTGATGAAAATATACTAAAAAATATAATTAATATATTGTCATTTATTCATTTTAGTTAATTTTATTTAAGTGGTACCTAATTTAATATTATTATAAAAAGCATTTTAGTTGATGCCAATTAAATATTTTAACATTTCCTGTATTAACTTTAAACGTGAAAACTACTTTTTGTTAGAACCCAACCTCCTGAAATAATTATGGGCACACTATTAATACAATGTTGTGGTTTCTTTATACTTGAGTTGTCATTATTTGTGTTTTAAAGGGATAGTTCACCCATAAATGAAAATTCTGTCATCATTTACTCATTTACATCAAAGTTGTAACATCATTACATCATTTACTTCAAGTTGTTCCAAACCTGCACAACCAAAGTTTCTTTCTTCCTTCGAACATAAAAGAAGATATTTTGAAGGATTCTGGTAACCATACACTTGATGGTCCTCATTGACTTCCATGCTATGTAAAAAAATTAAATAAATAAAAATAATAAATAACAAATAAATTAAAAACTTTGGAAGTCAATGGGGACCATCAACCGTTTGGTAACCAATATTCTTCAAAATATCTTCTTTTGTGCTCAGCACAAGAAAAAAAATCATATAGGTTTGGAAGAGCTTGACAAAATGTTAATTTTTGGGTGATCTATGCCTTTGATGTGTTGTTATGAAAAGAAAATATTCACAATATGATGTAGGTGTATGGTGAAAAGCATGTAATATTGTTAATATAAACTTTTTTTCAGCAAGAATGTATTAAATTGATCAAAAGTGGCAGTAAAGACTTACATCGTTACAGAAAATGTCTCCTTCAAATAAATGCTGTTCTTTTGAACTTTATATGCATCAAAGAATCCTGATAAAAAAACACTGTTTCTGCAAAGATAGTAAAAAGCACTGTTTTCAACATTGATAATAATAATATTAATAAAATCATATTTTAAAATAAAATAAAATGTTTCTTGACCCCCAAATCAGTAGTTAGGGGTGCATGTATTTTGTCTTATCACTGACAAAATAATTTGAAAAAAAACCCTTAGGTAGTGAATGTGTTTTGTCAGTAGTTTTGTTGAGGAGATTAACACTGCCACTCTCTGTTGCGCGCATACCTGCCACATGGCATTCAAAGCCTCCCCTCTAATCAGAATCATCAGCATGGTGACTCTGCACTGAATTAAGGCAGACGGATTTCCACACACAGCGTTCATCAGCACTTTTTGGGCCTTTAAACAGCTCACAGACTGTACAGTCACATCCAACTGCTCGCATCCCTCCATCCATCAGACGCGCCCATCTGCCTGCATGATTCAAATTCACACTCTCATTACCCACACCGGGGTGAGGCAGCGCTGGGGAACCGAGGGGAAAAAACACAGCCACCTTCTTTGCATACGGGTGAAATTCCTCACATTATTCTCTTAATAGTTTTTCATTTGGAGCCCAGGGATTTAATTTCCCTTCACTTTTTTTTTTTAACCAACTTAGAAAATGATCCCCTCCTGGCCTGGTATCTCAGCACTGCGGTTTATTCTAATGGAAAAAGATTACATCTTGAATTAAAAACATCTCATCCTCGGCCTGTGCTCCAGACAGGAGTGAAGACAATCAAAAGATCCCTGATTTCGAACCGCGGTTTTTAATATTCGTGTTTCTGCATGATTATTAACATACGCATATGGACACTCAATCCTACTGCTACAAATATAATTACAATTAGTGCAAGTGTGGTGTTGCTTTCATGCAACAATTCAATAAACAAAGGTTATACGGAGTACAAAGGTGAGACTGAGTATTACATTTTAGGCACATTATTGCCTATTACTTTATCTGTTTTTTGCTCCACTAATGAAAATAGTTTACAGCAAAACAACTGCATGTCTCTTATTTTTGTATTATTCATTATATTATCTAATATTTTAAATTAATCTTATTTTCAGTTTTTATTTTAGTTTTAATATTTTATGTGCTTTTGTCATTTTTATTAATTTTTTTTAAAGTATATATATAATTTATAATTTATATTTATTTTTATCCTCAACATTTCCTGCAACATTTCACATTTTAAATTTAATTAATTGAAATTAAATTAAATTCATTTTTTTTCTTTAATAAAAATTTTTATAGTTAAAGTTTTAGATAATAGTGACAGGACTGGTCTCCTGTTTCATTCATGAATGAAAGTAAATGATTCAGTGGCTCATTCATTAAGAAAGTAGCTTAATTCGGAGTACAGATTAACAGACACGTGCTATTTCTGCTGTACCTTTATATGAGAGAAGTAGTAAGCGTTTAACTATAATTAGGAATTAATCCAATCACTTGCTTCACTTATGCATAAATTACTGTATTTGAACAAATCTGTTGAGTGAATTAATCAATGCATGTCTTGTGAAGACTGTCAGTTGTCGCCACCAATTGGCTTGATGTTGTAACTCACAGAAAAAGTCCCCAACCACTAATTCACAAACAAGCGGAGTGATAAAAAGTAAAAAGTCCCAGTGCTATTGGACTGTAGAAATCAGCCAGTCAAATTCGAGGACCGTAACTAGGCGCTTTAAAATATCTAATAGTGTGGGTTTATTACCCAGCAGTCTGTGGAGGACTTCTTTGGAGGACACTTTTCACTCTTTGCAAAGCTACTGGGGCTCATTTAGTGTGTTTGCATATTTTGGTCTTAAATGAAAGTCCCTGAAAATTCTTGAGAACAGTCCTTGGTGTTTTTTGTGAAGCCCTCACTGTTCTCACACAGCTACTGTAGGCACTTATCTGCTTACCTTGCGGCTGTGAAACAAGGTATTTAACAGGGGAAGGTCAGGTGTAAAATAGAGATCCGCCACACTGCGTGACGAACCTCTGATGAGGAAATTCATCAAAACCGTCACCGTGTCTGGCAGTTTCTTTTTCCAGTACCTATTCTCGCTCTCTCTCTCTCTCTCTCTCTCTCTCTCTCTCTCTCTCATCAGCACAGACCATGTCATTCTAGATGCCTTTTAAAAGAGGAGTTCATTCAATTTTCACAGTTTTGCATACATGCCCGCACATGGTTGGCTAGTTTGCTATTCAATCAAGATCTTTCATGTCTTTTTCATATATTTCGTTCAGCAAAATCTCATTCAGGAAATCTTCATCTTGTTATATTTGATCACTACATATGATGTACTTTGCTTATGGTGCATATTTTAAGGGTGTACATGCTTGACTTGACAAATGGCAATAATAAGTGAGAAGGACAGGGTGCATTGCTGTGTTTCAGTGGCGTCATGTTTCCTATCTCTGATATTGTTTTTGCTCGGGCAAATGTTTCAAGCTATAAACCAATTACCTGCATGGGTGTCTCTATTGCATTTTATTGGAATGTAATAGAATGCTAGTTTTCGCATGATGCCATTATTGCTGAAATGTGAACGCATGTTAGTAAAAGCATGGCCATTTCTTTTACATTTCCAGACTATTACAGCTCACAGGGCCATAAGGCTAAGCAACACACCCCCAGGCCTATATCAAATCAGAGCTCTCCTCTTTCTGAATCATATACTCATGGAAAAAATACTACAGCCATTTGTAACTGTCTTAGGTTGCATGCTGATTCCAGTCTGAGAAAGTTATGATTAGAATGACTTCCATTCCCATAAGAATGTACAGCATGATCCGGTTGACAGTCTGATGATGTGAATGTAACACTTGGAAGTTCAAATCTTCAAAAGGGCACACATTTTCAGCTTTAATAATAATGAGACAGGTTTTTTTTTAGCAGCAAATCAGCATATTAGAAGGATTTCTGAAGAATCATGTGACACTGAAACCTTAAAATATAGCTGATGAAAATTCAGCTTCGCCATCACAAGAATAAATCAAATTGTAAAATATATTCAAGTAGAAAAGTTATTTTAAATTGTACTAATATTATTTAATATTAGGGTTTTACTGTATTTTTGATCAAATAAGCAGCCTTGGTCAGCATGCATTTATGTGCGCAAAATTAGGTTTAAAACAGCTGAGCTTTTAATAAATATTGCAAATTCTGAGGTGGTATAGCAGTCATCAATGTAAGACACAAAATTCTGTAGAAATGTCTATGTGTATATTTTTATGTATATATTTCTACTGAATATTATTACACTAAAGTGTAAAAGTGTACCTCCTGTAGCGAATCCATGCGGTTTTGTAAGAAAAATATATTTCAAATGTAATAAATACTTTTGTCTCACTTCCGGTATCTGTCGTACGTGGAAGCCGTTCCGGCGGATGATGTAGGACGTCGGCATTGTGTGTTTAGTGATGAGCGCAGAGAGAGAACAAAACAAAAAATGCCGGTCATGAATAAGAAGTACAAACCGAGGATTTGTAAAGAAACATGTCGGAGGATTTTGATATAAGCCAAGAGGAGACTGGTTTTCTTTTGCCAAAGTAAGGAAACTTTGCTTCCTTTGCTCCTGTAAACAAACTCATGAGACTAGCATATGTCTGTGAAAGCTGGCACAGCGGTCACGGCGGTGCCACCTACCCACATCCAGCACTCTTTTGCGGCAGGAGGGTGGATGGTTGGTTCTCCTCAAGATGCCGTATCAAAACGGGGGCGACAGCTTGTGCGGGATCGCTCCACAACAACAACAACAGCAGCAGCAGCATCATCATTGAGCCATATTCCTTTTTTTTTCGAACACATGCCACATGCTGGGACGGGGCCGCTTCTCCCTGCCAGTGAAAGCTCTCAGTACTTTGATCCTCCTCTTCCACTCCATCACTTAACCAGCTCAAGCTGGATGTCAGGACACCTCCCCAGCCGCTCCACCCTGTGCTCTCTCCAACCATTTCACTTGAAGTGCAGCTCTCCTCTCTTATCGCTCCTCAAGCAGAGGATTCGGTTTAGGACAAAGTTTGGAAGCAAATTTAGTGTGAATCATTTGGCATGAACCACTTGTTGCAAATATGGCTTAATAGGAGATAAATAAAGATCAAAGCCAAACTCATAAAAAAAAGATGTGGAATGGAGAATCTATCTATCAATCTATCAATCTATCAATCTATCAATCTATCAGTCAATCAATCAATCAATCAATCAATCAATCAATCAATCAATCTATCAATCTATCTATCTATCCATCTATCTATCGTCCTATCATTCTGTATTTATCTGTCTGTCTGTATTTCTATCTATCTACTGTATCCATCCATCCATCCATCCAATTGTTCTATCCTACTGTCATCATTCTATCTATTGTTGTTTATTTATCAGTCTGTATGTATTTCTATCTATCTATCTATCTATCTATCTATCTATCTATCTATCTATCTATCTATCTATCTATCTGTCTGTGTATCTATCTATCATCTATCTATATTGTTCTGTATTTATCTCTGTCTGCATTTCCATCCATCCTATTGTTTTATCCTTCAGTCATCATTCTATCTATTGTTCTCTATTCGTCTATACTCTATCTGTCCATCTGTATTTCTATGTCTATCTTTCTGTCCATCTATATCTGTGTCTATCCACCTATCTATCATCTATCTCTTTCTATCTATTAATACATCTGTCTATCATCCATCTATCTAATATCTTTCTGTATATCCGTCTATCTCTCCATCTGTCTGTATCCATATATCTGTCCAGCTATCTCTCTGTCCATCATTCTATCTCTCTCTTTGTCTATCCGTTTATCTAACTCTCTGTGCTGTCTTGTCAAGCTAATATTAAAAGTTTTACTTCCTTACATTCAAGTTTAAATTACAATTATGTTTGATATCTCAATTATATTCAAATTCTGTACATTCAAATAGAAACATTCTCAATTAAATTTTGAATGGAGCACAATACTGGTTCTGGAAATACCAATCCACTGTTTAATCTCTGTGGGCAGATGAATGCTCCTCATAGAATGCAAACCCAAAGACAATGCTAAGAATAAGACAATGAACTGGGTTTAAAAAAAAAAACAGCCTCAGTATGTTTTAAAACGCTATCAATCTCATGGCATATGGGATCCTCCATTGTTTTGCTCTCCTCCTTCCCTTACTCCAAAGATAATTTCACTGTGAGACCAATCTGCTGTTAAAAATCTATTTATCAATAACCATCTTCCTGGCATGGAGTCACTGGATCCTAATTCGCCCCTGAACGGTCTCAGTGTGGAGAATCCTTTGACGTACTCTGCATGAAATTCAAACGTACCCATTACCTTACCATTATGCGCTTCCCAAAGTTGAATTACAAAGTGGAAACATGGCAGAGACCCAGAAAGCTGCACGGTAAAATCAACAGTCAGAAAAATATTGGTCCAAAAATGCTGTCATACATCATTTTTGATAATTTCATTTAATTTAGTGTCCAATTTGCCCGAAACTGATATTTCAAACAAAAGCTTCTAAATAACAGACCTTTGACTGAGTGCCTTCCACATATTTATGCAACAAAGCACTACGCAGATGTAAATCGCAGTGAATGAGACCTCATCAATCAGATATATAGTTCCACAGTAGTCAGGGTTGATGGTTTGGATGAGAAACTGCAATTAAGGTTAAAGTTATGGGCAGAAGTAGCCCTGTAATTAGCGGTTTGCATTAGCGGTGCACGTAATAGTAGGTGGTGTTAATGGCCTCTTGTTTTTTGCCGAGGTTATTGGCCTGAGCAAAATGTTTCAGAGTATTGGGGAAAAATCTGATTTGTGCTTTAGAATTGAATTGCATTTTATGGGTGACAGTGGAGGTTGAAATTAACAGCTATGCAACAAGCCGAGAAAATGAATTCGAAATTCTCCAGCAGCACAAAATGGCTCAAATGAAGTGAGACAACATCAATTAATGCGAGAGGGAGGGGGCCAGGAGAAAGAAAGGGAGGATGGGAAGGGGATGTGGGCAGCAAGGGAGGGAGAAGATCAAGAACTGATACGGCAACCAAATTGATTTTACTGATTTCAGAGATGGAGCAAATTGCAAAATAAAATATGAGTGTTTACTCGCTCCTCCTTGCCTAAGGAGGTCAGTTTTAGATATCAACAACCTGAATCATTAATCCGCATTATACGACATGTGATGAGCTCAACCTGCAAAAGCAACTTGCTGTATTTTGTTTAAGTGCTATCGCATGTTGACATGCACAAACAAGCTTCAAATGCTGCATCGGCTCATGAATATTTCATATCTCCGAACAAATGCATTCATGTAGCTCTACATGTCGTAGGTTGGATTCCTGACTCATTTATTGCTAAAATATACCTCGAATGCACCGTAAGTCGTTTTGGATTAACGTGTCTGCCAAATGCAAAGCCTTGGATGTGTTTGAAAGAGCAATAATGGATTCATTAATGTCGTCGTCTTTCTTTGTACCTCCATTCTCTCTCGTTTCTATGAATGCATGGCTGTCAGTCGGTGGCACGGCCAAGTCTTGCATCCTGCGAAGGGCTGATTGAATTTTTCATATTAAGCCTGACTGATCACAGCGAGTCACATCTTTGCTCTTCACGAGACTGAGACGAAGAAGAGGAACAGCCAGGAGCCCTAACCGCAGCGTGTGCACAGCCCTGACCGCAGCTTTCATCCAGCCTCGTCATACACCATATTTCATTATGAATGAGCCGAGCGGGCTGGGGAGCCTGCTTACGGAGATTTTAAAGAAAGGGCGGGAGAAAGTGTGTGCGCTGCAGATCAGCAGCATGTGGAGACCCTTTTGGGAATGTGCTCTGAATGTGGTGTAAAGTACTTCTTTTGAATGGAATATGTTGTATGATATTCCGGACCCTGAGGGATGTGTAGTATGGGGTCGGGGTGAGTGTTCAACGCCGGTCGGTGGGTGTGGAACTGTCAGAGAGCATAACATGTTGTATGTTGGGGTTGTGTGATGGAGAGTGTGCGGTGAGCTCTGCTGTAGAATCCCCTGTAGCAGTATGTGGTAGATCAAAGAGACTTCCGGGAGCCTGCACAATAGCGCACGAGAGAGAGAGAGAGAGAGAGAGAGATAGATAATAAAATAGAAGATAGCAAAAGAGCTGTTGTTGCGAGCGTGTAGGAAAGTCTCTCTTTCACAGCAGCCAATAAGGTCTGATCTCTGTGTCAGAGTTCCTGGTTCTGTGATCGATAGCATATCTTAGAATCACCATTCTTAATGGAGTTCTCAGTGTTTTTCATTAACTTTGCCACACCTGTTTCTGCTAAAACAATTATATATATATATATATATATATATATATACTGTATATATATATATAGGCAATTATAACATTTATGTAGAAAGCACAGCTCAGATAAAGTGTTTGAGATTATATATAAATCTCTGACCTTGCACACTGTCATCGCAAACCTGTGACATTGTTCAGAAACTCTAGAGAATGTGGGATTACTACTAATTCTTAAGAAGAAAAAAAAGCAGGAGACTTAAAGGAATAGTTCACTCATCATTTGCTCACACTCATGTTGTTCCAAATCAGTATGACTGTTCTGTGGAACACAAAAGAAAATATTTCAAAGAATGTTGCTAACCAAGTAGTTTCGGTTCATATTAATCTCCATTGTATAGACTAAAAATACAATGGAAGTCAATGAAGTCATCCTGGAACATAACATGAAGGTGAGTAAATGATATTCCTCATGTGTTTGCATTTAATTTCATTGCAGTCTAGGAGAAACATCTGACTTGTGTTTTTTTTTCTTCACAGACTAAAATGTGCATATAGGTATAAATAGTTTATGAATCATTATACAGAAAAACATGAGTCAAGAGTGTAAATGTATCGAAATAGCAGAGAAAACATATTGTATTCACACCTCTCCATAAATATTCCACTTGAACTCAAGTGCATCACTTATTTTATATGTCCTGGATGAGGAAGAGACATAATGAGCTGATGTTTTCACAGTATGCACATTAGTGAACATATATTTATATATAGACAGAAAAGAATGAATGCCGAAACCCTTGTGAAATTAAAGGGCTCTTAACGAATCAATTAGCAAAATCTGCTTGTGATACAGCTGATAGAATGAAATGAGTGGGAGAGAGAGAAAGAAAAGAGGAGGAGAGGACTGAGACATTGCCTCACTCTAATTAGACAGGCAAGTGTGATCTGAATACTTACTGGAAAAAAGAAAGAAAGAAAGCAGAGATATAGAAACAGAGACTGAGAGGAGGGGTTCCACTCTACCTGAACCAAACTACAACATTCAGAAAGTTAAACAGTGGGACAGATAAAACTGAGGTAGTGTTCAGAATGTAAACTAGTATACTGTTTATTGCATTACAATGTAGCTTGCTGAAATTCTGGTGAAATTCTAGAGATGTCTTTACATTAGAAAGGAAGATGCATCTTAAGTGGCATATACCATAAAAAGGAACTTTTACTCATTTGTAAAACTCATTGTTTGTTTAAATGACACAAATTCAGAAAGATTAAAGATGCCATCTTGATGGAGTGACAAAACAAAACAAAACAGGAAAACCAGACTGCAATGCATTGTGGGATAGATTATTGTACATATGCTCTGCTTGGATACTGCTATGTAGTAAGTCATCATGCATATTTCATGCATAGCAAAAGTTGCACATTTTGCATAGTATGCATAATTTATAGCATATTGGTACTAGTATGCAACGCCCATCATAGTGGTAGTAGTAGTCGGGTAGTATGCAATACCCAAGAAAGTCTATACTTCCTGGACAAAACTAGCCATTAGAATAGAATAGAAAAGGATAATCGGTGTGCAACCTGTGCTGTGAATGTCATTTGGCTAATCACAAGTCTACATTTGAATGGCTGTCAATGGAAAAAATTATTTTTTACCCTCTCAGAATGTGTAGCTACAGCGTCTACCAGCAGGAGCTAACAGGGCCACACTAACCGGCCAAAACTTGACCCCCTGGACTGTACTACATAAAGAAAAAAGAAGAATGAAGGGATATTGGCAGGGAGAAAGGAAAACAGAAAAATTGGAAAACCAATAATGAACAGTCACAATGAGGAGGCCGAGAGCAACAGAGAGATAGAATATCTGACCGCTCCACATGGCAACATGGAAGAGAGGAGAAAGAGAGAAAAAGAGGGAGAGAATCACTTGACAAAATCCTGCTAGGCTGTTTATAAAATGTTGGAGACTAAATGGTTGATGTCTCAGTATGTGAGAGGATGAAGGAGAGCCACTGCTGGCTAGTTGGAGGTCTTCTGTCTGCTTAGCAATGGCAGGAGCTGTTTCATGCTGCCTTAATCACACCCTCTCTACTCACAGAGTCACCCACCATGAAGCCAAGTCTAATTTCAAAATCAAAGCAGCTGGCCTGGAGGCAACAAAGAATTCTGGAGTATTTTGCTTCTTAATCTGGAACTATTAGAATGCTAATAGTTTAGCTTTTTCCATTTCATGGTACAAACCAGTAACAATATGTATATACGCATACACACACACACACACGAGTCTAGGGGTGTAAACCGGATGGTTCGTCACAATACGATACAATATCGATTCTCATACCCAGCGATACGATATTTGCAGATACTTCAAAAAAATTCTACAATACGATTTCGATACGATTCAATGAGTAATTGAATCATTCACTCAACCCATTTATTCCAAAAATACTGAGTCATTCAAAACTCTGATTCATTCAAGAAAAAAATGTGAGTCATTAATTATTCATTAATTCATGAATTCTTTGTTTTGTTTAAAATCTTTCTTCATATTTATTCAATTTAAGATGATGAAAAGTTCTTTCTTTCTTTCTTTCTTTACAAAAGATTAAAAAAGACTCTAATACATTATGAATGAGCTATTTAAAGTCCTTGTGCAATTTGTAAAAACTCTTCATGGAACCATAGAAATAAAGAATCTTTATTTTTAAAAGTGTTGGAACTGTAACCAACTTCAAGAAATTCCCTTTAAGAGTTCTGAACTAGAATAGAGTCAATCTTGTGTCTTGGACTGTAATTTCTTTGGTCTGTGTTTAAAAATGAGGGTACTCCCCCTGAAACGCACATTGATAATTTCCTTGATTTGAATATCAACCATAAGCATTTAATCTCAGTCATTTATAATTTAATAAATTCAATTAATGTGAACCCCACTGACGCTCTTAAAGATACTTGGGAGCATGATCTAGAGTTACTATTACAGAGGATCTATGGCGTAACATCTTGACCCAGGTACACTCCTCTTCCTTATGTGCTAGGCATGGTTTGATGCAGTGTAAAATACTATTCAGAGCAGGGCCGTGCACAGACCTTTTGAGGGGCATGTGCTGAAACTGAAAAAGGGCACCCCCCCCTCCCCCTTTTTTTACTGGTCATATCTTAATGATAAGCGGAGAGTATAAAATACTACATTCAAAAATTAGCTAGCTAGCAAATACATGCATATTAACATCGTAAACATTAACCATGCTGTGAGTGTGACCATATATAATATGATTAAATGTTAATAAGTGTATCAGCAGATAGCCATCATAAATCAAAGAAGAATTTTCTTAGAAATATATTTTACCTAGCTGACGAGGAACACTCAGTCGCTTTGTGTCAAACTCAAATGCAGTTATGGCCGGGTTTTTGACCAGCGAATGTGTGTGCAAATGTGCAATTTGTCCATCATTAAAACGGCAGCATCACATTACGTTTTGATCAACAGGTTACAAAGTTTGTTGTAGCTATATGGGCGCTCAGTTTTTCCTGTTGTAAAATACGTTTGGCCAAAATGTCATTTTATAAAAGATGAAATGCTACTGTATGCAAATGCTATTTAAGTGTAGGCTATTGGCTATGACTAATTTAGATGGCAAATGCCCTCTCTCCGCAGGTCCGGTCTCAGACCTCAAATGCATAAAACATGAGCCTTTATACAGTAGACATACTAGTGTTTCTTGCGTAAAGACAACGCTGTACTTATACAAACAAGAAGATATTTATTTACCCTTGCAAGACGTTCAGCTGCTCTGCTGTGGAACTTCAGTTCACTGCATTCACTGCACCAAGACAGGGGGTGGAGTTATGAGGTTTGACTGACAGTTTGAGCGGATCCAACAAGATTTACAAGATTTATCTTTTTAATACCTTTCATTCGCTAAATATATTTGTAAAACAGACAGACAGACGTAAAGGGTGACCAATAGCATTGATTTATTGAAGAAGAACAAAAAAAAAACTAAAAAAAAAGGGCACTTCGGAGTGTAAGGACAAAAAAGGGCATGTGCTCTGCACAGGTGGAGCCCTACCTGTGCACGTGCCTGGTATTATACAACAAGGCGAACAAAGTGAATTTATTCTAAAGAAACATAGCAACACTTTTAAAGGAACAGTTTACCCAAACATTCTGTCATCATTTACTCACCCTCAAATTGTTCCAAACCTGTATGAGTTACTGACCTGTATAAGAATGTTGGCAACTAATCAGTTTCTGGTAGCCAATGGCCTCCAAATAATACAAATAACCATGGAAGTCAATGGCTACCAGCCATTATT
>NW_015552566.1:794034-815217 GCF_001515605.1 Sinocyclocheilus anshuiensis
TATGGGCGCTCAGTTTTTCCTGTTGTAAAATACGTTTGGCCAAAATGTCATTTTATAAAAGATGAAATGCTACTGTATGCAAATGCTATTTAAGTGTAGGCTATTGGCTATGACTAATTTAGATGGCAAATGCCCTCTCTCCGCAGGTCCGGTCTCAGACCTCAAATGCATAAAACATTAGCCTTTATACAGTAGACATACTAGTGTTTCTTGCGTAAAGACAACGCTGTACTTATACAAACAAGAAGATATTTATTTACCCTTGCAAGACGTTCAGCTGCTCTGCTGTGGAACTTCAGTTCACTGCACTCAGTCAGTCAAGACAGGGGGTGGAGTTATGAGGTTTGACTGACAGTTTGAGCGGATCCAACAAGATTTAATCCCAAACTCTTTTTAATACCTTTCATTCGCTAAATATATTTGTAAAACAGACAGACAGACGTAAAGGGTGACCAATAGCATTGATTTATTGAAGAAGAACAAAAAAAAAACTAAAAAAAAGGGCACTTTGGAGTGTAAGGACAAAAAGGGCATGTGCTCTGCACAGGTTGAGCCCTACCTGTGCACGTGCCTGATTCAGAGCCCACTTAACCAATGCCCAGTTGGCTAAATTTTACCCAGACAGAAGCGCTGCCTGTAACCGCTGCAAACATTCACCCGCTGATCACCTGCATATGTTTTGGACATGTCCACAGCTGGCAACTTTCTGGTCAGGTGTATTTGATACATTTAATAAAGTTCTCAACACTAATATAGACCCTGATCCCTTCTTAGCCCTCTTTGTAGTATCCCTTAGACCTGATCTGACAGCCCGAGATTGTAAGTTTGTTGCTTTTGCTACAATCTTGGCCAAACGCACTATCCTTCTTATGTTGAAGCACACCTCGCCCCCGACACATAACAGGTGGATACAGGAATTTTTTGACTGTATCAGACTTGAAAAGTTAAGATGCTCACTCTCTGGTTCACTCAAATCCTTTTATAAGACTTGGGATCCCTTTTTGGACTATATTAAAGGACTACCTTGTGCACCTGTAACTGGCAACATGTAATGTTTGTCATCTGTTAGAAGGGATTTTTTTTTTTTTTTACTTCTATGTTGGTTAATTATATCTATTTTATTTCATTTGTTATTGTTTAACTATTCAATTTACTGTGTTTCTGTCTGAGTTCATATGAATGGGGGGATTGTGGAAGGGATTAATAATGGACAATGTCCTACTGTTCACCTTGTTATCATTATTTCAATCTGTATTGTCACACAAAATACCAATAAAAATATTTGAAGTAAAAATGAGGGTACCAGTAAAATATGATAAAAAAATGTAAAATTATACAAATAGGAATAATGATAAAAATGTGCTTTATACACTGTAAAATCCAATAGTTTAACTTACTTAGATATAATTGGTTATCTTTACTTAGTTGTTATACTTACTAGGTTTTGTTAAGTTACAGCCATTTTACGGCGAGTAAAACAACTAACTTACTGCTATGAGTAACTGTTACTTAAATTATTCAAGTAGCCACAACGAAACCAATGACATTAATTGACCAGTGAGAGGCAGCAGTGCGCTAATGTGTTGCTAATGTGCAACAAAACAACAGAAGAAGAAATAAGCACGGTTAGAGAGCATGCGCAACAAGCAGTTTTGAATATGTGCGCCGAATTTGCTGAACCTGGGAAGAAGGAGAGAGACTGCTTGCATTTTTATCACTGGACAAAGACCGATTACTTCTATACAATAAAAGAAAGAAGAAAGGTAAAAAAATAATTGTGTGTGAATGTATCTTTCTGTGTGCTGTTAATTTGAACCGACTATGACCTATGACTTGTCAGCACCGTGTTCGCTAAGAGGCACCAAAGATCTAGGCTATTCTGCTGTTAGAACTTATGGCGTATTTTTACTGTCTCAAATTCAAAACTTTGTAGCTAATTAAAAATCACAGCATGGAAATTCCGAGGTACAATCTTAAGAGCATTCCAAAAGTCGTCAAGATGAGCTCTCGGCAGGTTTTAAAGTCAATACTTAGGTGCCAGAGCATTCCAAAGATGAGCTCTCAGCAGGTTTTAAAGTCAATACTTAGGTGCCACTGGTATAATTAATTAAATTAATTATTGTTTGCAGTGTTCCCTCTATAATTTTATAAGACTGTGATGCTTTGGTCACTTTTTGGGTTAAAGTTATTTTTTAATTTATAATTTTATTGTCTATATTTTAATACATCGCAATCATAGTCATTACGTGATTACACCTTTAAGGGTTAAACTGAATGAGCTCTTTGTCTTGCAGTAATTGTTATTTCTTTGCTGTGTTGAAACACTTACTACAGTAATACAGAGCAAATGCTGCATTTTAATTGATTTTATGATTGAGGCTTCAAATAGATATGTATAGAAATGTGTATTCTTTCTTTCCTTCTTCTTTCTGTAATCCTTGTAAAGCATGCAAATATCAAGGAATGAATGTGTTTGTAATCTACAAGCCACAGCACTAGTGGAACTTTCCTTTAACTGAATAATTATGTCATATTTAGGAAAAGTGCTTGTGGTAACTGTCTTCTCTGAGCCTCATCAACACGGGCCACGGTACACTGGAGGTGAGGTATTTCATCTTAAGCTGTTATACCCAGCAGTAGAGCAGTCTTCCGTTCTCAATCACCATTCTACACTTTATTTACAATTTCAAATAATTTCTTGTGGATGCAGTATACCTGTAACCACTGTATTTTAAAAAATTTTTTTGCAGATATATGAGGACACTTGACACCCTACAACTCCTAAAAATGTATGTTGCTACCTTAATTGTTTTCAATATTTTAAAATAAACAATGTGAATGACTTCTTTATTGACACTGACAAACATATTTGTACTGCAATTTTTTAATGTCTTAAACTTTTGTTTTTCTTGTTTTACTTCTAGAACCCAGATTTGACAGCAGTGCACACCCATCAGAGGGCTACCTATTTTACTTTGTGATTACCCCAGATACTTCTACAACTAACCCGCTTTGTAAGTTCTCATAGTTACACCGTAAAGAAGCACATAGCTGTATGGAAATTTCCTTTGTATTTGCTGGTATATTACTGAGATACTTGTATAAAGATTAATGTTGATTATATATCTTGTTCACCCAAAAGAGAAAATTATGCCATTGTCATTCCATCCCATGAAAAAGTGTTCATCTTCATGACACGAATGAAGATATTTAACCATAGAGGTTCTATTCACATGCCTATCTTTGACAATTATTTTTTTCCCCCATCCAGTTCAGACCCTGCATTTCGTGTTTGGTCATCTAATGGCCTTCTCAGGATTAGTGACCTCTATGAAGAGGGAGTCTTTGCCTCTTTCTCCTTTTTATCTAAAAAGTATAATTTACCCAGTCATCACTTATTTCGATTTTTCCAAATCAGACACTTTATACAGAAGCAGTTCCCTCACTTTCCTAATCGTCCCCCTGAAACGCACATTGATAATTTCCTTGATTTGAATATCAACCATAAGCATTTAATCTCAGTCATTTATAATTTAATAAATTCAATTAATGTGAACCCCACTGACGCTCTTAAAGATACTTGGGAGCATGATCTAGGAGTTACTATTACAGAGGATCTATGGCGTAACATCTTGACCCAGGTACACTCCTCTTCCTTATGTGCTAGGCATGGTTTGATGCAGTGTAAAATACTATTCAGAGCCCACTTAACCAATGCCCAGTTGGCTAAATTTTACCCAGACAGAAGCGCTGCCTGTAACCGCTGCAAACATTCACCCGCTGATCACCTGCATATGTTTTGGACATGTCCACAGCTGGCAACTTTCTGGTCAGGTGTATTTGATACATTTAATAAAGTTCTCAACACTAATATAGACCCTGATCCCTTCTTAGCCCTCTTTGGAGTATCCCTTAGACCTGATCTGACAGCCCGAGATTGTAAGGTTGTTGCTTTCGCTACAATCTTGGCCAGACGAGCTATCCTTCTTATGTGGAAGCATACCTCGCCCCCGACACATAACAGGTGGATACAGGAATTTTTTGACTGTATCAGACTTGAAAAGTTAAGATGCTCACTCTCTGGTTCACTCAAATCCTTTTATAAGACTTGGGATCCCTTTTTGGACTATATTAAAGGACTACCTTGTGCACCTGTAACTGGCAACATGTAATGTTTGTCATCTGTTAGAAGGGATTTTTTTTTTTTTTTACTTCTATGTTGGTTAATTATATCTATTTTATTTCATTTGTTATTGTTTAACTATTCAATTTACTGTGTTTCTGTCTGAGTTCATATGAATGGGGGGATTGTGGAAGGGATTAATAATGGACAATGTCCTACTGTTCACCTTGTTATCATTATTTCAATCTGTATTGTCACACAAAATACCAATAAAAATATTTGAAGTAAAAATGAGGGTACCAGTAAAATATGATAAAAAAATGTAAAATTATACAAATAGGAATAATGATAAAAATGTGCTTTATACACTGTAAAATCCAATAGTTTAACTTACTTAGATATAATTGGTTATCTTTACTTAGTTGTTATACTTACTAGGTTTTGTTAAGTTACAGCCATTTTACGGCGAGTAAAACAACTAACTTACTGCTATGAGTAACTGTTACTTAAATTATTAAAGTAGCCACAACGAAACCAATGACATTAATTGACCAGTGAGAGGCAGCAGTGCGCCAATGTGTTGCTAATGTGCAACAAAACAACAGAAGAAGAAATAAGCATGGTTAGAGAGCATGCGCAGCAAGCAGTGTTTTGAATATGTGCACCGAATTTGCTGAACCTGGGAAGAAGGAGAGAGACTGCTTGCATTTTTATCACTGGACAAAGACCGATTACTTCTATACAATAAAAGAAAGGTACGTTTAAAAAAAATAATTGTGTGTTAATGTATCTTTCTGTGTGCTGTTAATTTGAACCGACTATGACTAACTCCTTGTCAGCACCGTGTTCGCTAAGAGGCACCAAAGATCTAGGCTATTCTGCTGTTAGAACTTATGGCGTATTTTTACTGTCTCAAATTCAAAACTTTGTAGCTAGTTAAAAATCACAGCCTGGAAATTCCGAGGTACAATCTTAAGAGCATTCCAAAAGTCGTCAAGATGAGCTCTCAGCAGGTTTTAAAGTCAATACTTAGGTGCCACTGGTATAATTAATTATTTACTGTAATGTTTGCAGTGTTCCCTCTATAATTTTATAAGACTGTGATGCTTTGGTCACTTTTTGGGTTAAAGTTATTTTTTTAAATTTATAATTTTATTGTCAATATATTTTAATACATCACAAATCATAGTCATTACGTGATTACACCTTTAAGGGTTAAACTGAATGAGCTCTTTGTCTTGCAGTAATTGTTATTTCTTTGCTGTGTTGAACAGTAATACAGAGCAAATGCTGCATTTGAATTGATTCTATGATTGAGGCCATTTTCAACCACTTGTGGATAAATCAAAGCTGGACATGTGTAGATGGGCCTCTCTGCCTTTATCCCTTGTAGGCCGCATTAATTTGGTCAAAATGGTTATTTTGCCTAAATTTCTTTACCTCTTTCAACACTTACCGATTTGCATGACTAAATCTTTCTTCAATGGCTTTGATGGTCTTTTGCGCTCATTTCTGTGGGGAAATAAACCTGCTCGGCTTAAGAAGTCAATCCTACAGCTCCCTAAAGCTAAGGGAGGCCTAGCACTCCCCAATTTCCAGCAATATTATTGGGCCTGCAACATTCATAAGCTTCTCTTTTGGAATAGGGATAGCTACTCTGACAACTGTCCACCCTGGGTGCATACAGAAACTTCTTCGACGAAAAGTGCTCTCTATTCTATTGTGTGTTCTCAACTTCCCTTAGTTTTAAGCAAAGTCTCAAATAATCCAGTAGTCACTAATACCCTCAAAATCTGGGTGCAATTTAGGAAACATTATGGCTTACATAGAGGTTCTATTCACATGCCTATCTTTGACAATTATTTTTTTCCCCCATCCAGTTCAGACCCTGCATTTCGTGTTTGGTCATCTAATGGCCTTCTCAGGATTAGTGACCTCTATGAAGAGGGAGTCTTTGCCTCTTTCTCCTTTTTATCTAAAAAGTATAATTTACCCAGTCATCACTTATTTCGATTTTTCCAAATCAGACACTTTATACAGAAGCAGTTCCCTCACTTTCCTAATCGTCCCCCTGAAACGCACATTGATAATTTCCTTGATTTGAATATCAACCATAAGCATTTAATCTCAGTCATTTATAATTTAATAAATTCAATTAATGTGAACCCCACTGACGCTCTTAAAGATACTTGGGAGCATGATCTAGGAGTTACTATTACAGAGGATCTATGGCGTAACATCTTGACCCAGGTACACTCCTCTTCCTTATGTGCTAGGCATGGTTTGATGCAGTGTAAAATACTATTCAGAGCCCACTTAACCAATGCCCAGTTGGCTAAATTTTACCCAGACAGAAGCGCTGCCTGTAACCGCTGCAAACATTCACCCGCTGATCACCTGCATATGTTTTGGACATGTCCACAGCTGGCAACTTTCTGGTCAGGTGTATTTGATACATTTAATAAAGTTCTCAACACTAATATAGACCCTGATCCCTTCTTAGCCCTCTTTGGAGTATCCCTTAGACCTGATCTGACAGCCCGAGATTGTAAGGTTGTTGCTTTCGCTACAATCTTGGCCAGACGAGCTATCCTTCTTATGTGGAAGCATACCTCGCCCCCGACACATAACAGGTGGATACAGGAATTTTTTGACTGTATCAGACTTGAAAAGTTAAGATGCTCACTCTCTGGTTCACTCAAATCCTTTTATAAGACTTGGGATCCCTTTTTGGACTATATTAAAGGACTACCTTGTGCACCTGTAACTGGCAACATGTAATGTTTGTCATCTGTTAGAAGGGATTTTTTTTTTTTTTTACTTCTATGTTGGTTAATTATATCTATTTTATTTCATTTGTTATTGTTTAACTATTCAATTTACTGTGTTTCTGTCTGAGTTCATATGAATGGGGGGATTGTGGAAGGGATTAATAATGGACAATGTCCTACTGTTCACCTTGTTATCATTATTTCAATCTGTATTGTCACACAAAATACCAATAAAAATATTTGAAGTAAAAATGAGGGTACCAGTAAAATATGATAAAAAAATGTAAAATTATACAAATAGGAATAATGATAAAAATGTGCTTTATACACTGTAAAATCCAATAGTTTAACTTACTTAGATATAATTGGTTATCTTTACTTAGTTGTTATACTTACTAGGTTTTGTTAAGTTACAGCCATTTTACGGCGAGTAAAACAACTAACTTACTGCTATGAGTAACTGTTACTTAAATTATTCAAGTAGCCACAACGAAACCAATGACATTAATTGACCAGTGAGAGGCAGCAGTGCGCTAATGTGTTGCTAATGTGCAACAAAACAACAGAAGAAGAAATAAGCACGGTTAGAGAGCATGCGCAACAAGCAGTTTTGAATATGTGCGCCGAATTTGCTGAACCTGGGAAGAAGGAGAGAGACTGCTTGCATTTTTATCACTGGACAAAGACCGATTACTTCTATACAATAAAAGAAAGGTACGTTTAAAAAAAATAATTGTGTGTTAATGTATCTTTCTGTGTGCTGTTAATTTGAACCGACTATGACTAACTCCTTGTCAGCACCGTGTTCGCTAAGAGGCACCAAAGATCTAGGCTATTCTGCTGTTAGAACTTATGGCGTATTTTTACTGTCTCAAATTCAAAACTTTGTAGCTAGTTAAAAATCACAGCATGGAAATTCCGAGGTACAATCTTAAGAGCATTCCAAAAGTCGTCAAGATGAGCTCTCAGCAGGTTTTAAAGTCAATACTTAGGTGCCACTGGTATAATTAATTATTTACTGTAATGTTTGCAGTGTTCCCTCTATAATTTTATAAGACTGTGATGCTTTGGTCACTTTTTGGGTTAAAGTTATTTTTTTAAATTTATAATTTTATTGTCAATATATTTTAATACATCACAAATCATAGTCATTACGTGATTACACCTTTAAGGGTTAAACTGAATGAGCTCTTTGTCTTGCAGTAATTGTTATTTCTTTGCTGTGTTGAACAGTAATACAGAGCAAATGCTGCATTTGAATTGATTTTATGATTGAGGCCTCAAATAGATATGTATAGAAATGCGTATTCTTTCTTTACTTCTTTCTTTCTGTAATCCTTGTAAAGCATGCAAATATCAAGGAATGAATGTGGTTGTAATCTACAAGCCACAACACTAGTGGAACTTTCCTTTAACTGAATAATTATGTCATATTTAGGAAAAGTGCTTGTGGTAACTGTCTTCTCTGAGCACCAGTCTCATCAACACGGGCCACAGTACACTGGAGGTGAGGTATTTCATCTTAAGCTGTTATACCCAGCAGTAGAGCAGTCTTCCGTTCTCAATCACCGTTCTACACTTTATTTACAATTTCAAATAATTTCTTGTGGATGCAGTATACCTGTAACCACTGTATTTTAAAAAATTTTTTTGCAGATATATGAGGACACTTGACACCCTACAACTCCTAAAAATGTATGTTGCTACCTTAATTGTTTTCAATATTTTAAAATAAACAATGTGAATGACTTCTTTATTGACACTGACAAACATATTTGTACTGCAATTTTTTAATGTCTTAAACTTTTGTTTTTCTTGTTTTACTTCTAGAACCCAGATTTGACAGCAGTGCACACCCATCAGAGGGCTACCTATTTTACTTTGTGATTACCCCAGATACTTCTACAACTAACCCGCTTTGTAAGTTCTCATAGTTACACCGTAAAGAAGCATATAGCTGTATGGAAATTTCCTTTGTATTTGCTGGTATATTACTGAGATACTTGTATAAAGATTAATGTTGATTATATATCTTGTTCACCCAAAAGAGAAAATTATGCCATTGTCATTCCATCCCATGAAAAAGTGTTCATCTTCATGACACGAATGAAGATACTTAACCCAAAACTTTGACACTTCAAAATGTTCCTAAAAAAACATAAAATAAATCCATATGAATGGGGCCATTTAATCTACTTTTGGGCCAAACGGTTCTATGAATCATAAGGAGCAGCTCCAGTTATATTTCTGCTTGAACTTGGTTAGGCATAGTGTGATTACAAAACCATTCTTGATCCAGAATTCTTAGTCGAACATGCTGAACCATGCTGTAGAAAGCCTGTAGTGACGTCGCTGCTCAGGATTGGCCGTTTGTCTTTTGCCTAGCCACCAGTTTCTCTAGCTGGCCAAGTGTGCTATTTGAGCAAAGTAAACAAGTTAATATTAAAATGAAAAGAAATACTTCATCTTTCATAACATGGGTGCTATTTTCATCTGGTACCGTATCTTAACTCTTGCATTACCAAGGCAACGACATTTGTGTTGCATTCCAAAGAGCTCTGTTAACAGCCCAAGTGTGAAAAATGAAACAATATCTGTATCGGCTTGGGCCGGATCAACACAGTTAATATTAAAATTAAAAGAATCTTTCATAACATGGGCGCTATTTTCATCTAGTACCGTATCTTAACTCTTGCATTACCAAGGCAACGACATTTGTGTTGCATTCCAAAGAGCTCTGTTAACAGCCCAAGTGTGAATAATGAAACAATATCTGTATCGGCTTGGGCCGGATCAACACAGAATGGTTAAGCAATGAGGATGGGTTTGGCCCACAGTGGGAAAGTGTCTCAAGTCTTTTGAAGAACTTAAATGAGTTTATTGTACTTAATCATTTAGTTGTTGAAAATAGTGATTCTGGGTTACCAGAACTTGCGTGTAAGTTTAGAGCACTTAATAAACCTTTGTTAGTACAAATTACTATTCTTATTTCACTTCACTTGGTTTTTTCAAGGCAATCGGTTTGCATGCTTTTTTAAAGTAAGGTTTACTAATTAGAATTTACAGTGTAGATGAGGAATGTTTTAAAACGTTTCTCTCTTTGCAAACAAAAGAATGTCTCGCTTTATTCTTATCTTGCTTGACCTTACCTTGGGAGGTTTGTCGCAACTTTGAGATTCAGGCTGTTCTGAAAAGAAGAATCCCCATGTCTCACAGGCTCAATGTTAGCAATACAAGTGGCAGTCTTTTGTAGCCAGAGATGAAAGATTCATCAGGCACAGATGGCAGTGGAAAAAAACAGCCAAACTTCAAAACTAGAAATCTCAAATATTTAATCATTTATTGAAATCAGAATTACGGTGAATGACTTTCCTATGTGCACTGCACATGAAAGTCAGAGGCAGAGTTTACGTTTATTTCTTTTGAATGTAGCCATGACCCATTTCCCTCAGTGTACCTGTTCAATGGCACCACTTCAATGAGAAAAGCGATCAATTATTCAGCACTGTCAGAACAGAAAAGGAAAGTGGAATGGGTTTTCAAATTAGTCATAATTACTGTGGTTGTATTTTTCACCTTAAACTACCAGGGTGCTAATCTTTCTGCAACATCACAGTGCTTTAAGACATGCTTTAAGACCCCTTCGAGTTTAAGTTCACCATGTTTTTTTTAGAACCAAGATGTTACAGAGTCCTCCAATCTGTTGCTCATCTGGCACAGCTCAAAATTATTTAATTTGCCTTATTAATGTTCAGTGACTCAGTGGCTCATTTTATGAATATATTTCTCTCCCTGCAAAGCCATTAGATTTTTCCACACAGAGAAGTTGAATCTAACAGAAATGTCTGTACTGCCTTGTATTTTAATAATGACAAATCTCAATTCAATCAGCCCTTCTCATTAGAGAAATTAGAAAGTAATGTTTAATTACTCTGAACTGTAGGATAATTTGGAAGTAGTTTGCCTTATAATTAATGTAAGGGCTGTGATGTTGAACTTCTGGTGATATAATATGATATGCGCTTTATTACGTAATATGTGTTCATGCAGTGTTATAGTTGCATGACTGTAAATTGATTAACTGGCTACATTGCTCTGTTATCCAAGATTCAGTGGTACAATTTTCCTTTCAGGGGCAAAATGTGATTTGCTGAGAACTGAACTTTGCTTGAGAAAAAAAGCTTGGTATATTGGGCCTTTGGAGTTTATAGTGCATTCATAAGCACATACAGGAAGCTCATATTCAAGAGGGCATATTTACTGCTGGGTGAAAGTATGTTCAATGGCCATAACTCACTATAATAGGCTCTATTTATCATTTAGCACCATCATTAGATAATATGAAATGTTAGGGCTACAATGGTCTGCCATCTATGTATATATAGTGCAATCTATAATGACACCCAAGCAATATCAATGCTCCACATTTTCCATATTATGGACCTTTTGGAAAACTCATCATAAAGGCATGATACTGTTACCATGCTAGGAAATAATCCAGCTGCTACTGATTCTTGTGATTAAATTTCCTTGTGACTGGCTGCCACAATAGGGTGCATTGGCTCAGGATGGAATTGGAGATCAGAGGAGCGAAACCTCGATAACAGATCTCATCCATTTACAGCAAGTGATCGCAATTTTATTATTGTATCCAGAGTAAATACAGTATGTGCTAACTGACCTTAAACTCTAGTTTCTTTGCACCGAGGCAAAGCAATGCATGCTTAAAAAAAAAGAAGAATATTCTTAAATCATCACTGTTTAGAGCTCAAAGGAATGAGGAATGTTCGTTTAGACAGGTTACATTTTGTTTTAACACAGCCTTTAAAGAAAGATTGGTATTGTATCTATCTATTACTATTACCATTGTTACTTTTATAACTTATAATGGAAGTTTGGGCTGCACGATTATGACAAAAATCATATTTGTCGATTATTCCTTTGAAATTGTAATTGCGATTATTAATTAGATTAATGATGTTTACACCTTTGTTTGAAGCAACTGCATGCCATATTTTTATATGAAAATAAACAAGCTGAAAACACTAACTGAAAAACTTTTATTGCTTTTCTAGTATTAAGCCTCAAATGTCAACTATACATCGGATTGGTTTCTCTTTAAATAAAAAGGTAAAAATATGCATGGTATTATAATGTTATACTAAAACTAAAATTAAAACAATGGAAAAAGCCTTAAGATAACATGTAGAAAGAAAAAAAAAGCATCTTAAGCATGCAGAATAACATAAGTGGACTTTGAACGATTAATTGCTGCTTTGAACGATTATGTAATTGTGGCATCCGTAATTGTAATTGCGATTAGAAATTTGATTAATTGTGCAGCCCTAATGGAAATACTACGATACTAATGAAAATACTATTATTATTTTAGACTATACTTGTATGAATTAATGACTCAATCATTTACAAGTTTGCATTTTGTTACAGCATAACCTGTCCAATGATAATTTCTCTTTGTATGCATTAGATTAGTTGAGTCCCTCAACTTTTCAAGTTTTTTTTGTTTTGTTTTATACATTTTTTTCCACAGTAGTTCTTTGTTTGGTGTTTGTGCTTTGAGAAAGCAAAAGCATCAAAATAAATACAGAAAGAAAGAAAAATGATAGTTGGGGTTTAAACAACATTGGACCAGGACTCCACTGGCTTTCATTGTATAAATTTAAAAAGAAAAAAAAAAATCCTTTTGTGTTACATAGAAAAAGAAAGTCATAGAGGTTTGGAACGACTGCACATAATTAACAGTGATGACAAAAACAACAACAACAGCAGCACAATTAAAGTCAGTAAACAGCACAACAATAATCCTAAAACAGCAACCCGCTAAATTTATTTATGCTGCAATGCAATCTGACTATTAACAAATCAGCAATATGCAGTTGTTAGTTCAGACAATTTCGTTAGACTAATTGAAACACTTAAATAATATTGTTGGTCTAACGTGTTTTACAGTAGATTCAAAGTAGTCCGCGTTTCCAAACTCCCACTGCGCTGAATAAATGTAATAGCTTTTTTTTTTTTTTACACAGTGATAAAGTAATAACTCAGAAGGCGCAGAGGGCAAGATGGGTATTATGTGTATCTGGTAAACTCTGTTGTAGCTGCAACCTTTGGCACTGGAGGGCACTATGAGAGTCTTTGCAGTGGCATTTTTGTTGATTCAAGTGACCTTTGTTATAAATAACAATGCCTGCCGTGATCTGCCATGGCCCACTGTTTATCTTCAGTTCTCGGACAGTGAGAGCAGCGTCCGTGAAAAAGGCCAAATTTATCTAATGAGCTCTCATGCTTGATAAGTGTGGACACGCGGCCTACAGCGAACATAACGAGGACTGGGGTGCGCGAGTTGACCAGTTAAATGAACAGGCAAAGTGGCTGTAGAGAAGAAAATCAAATTGTGTGACTAAAGGTGAGAAATGGGGATGAACACTACCTGTCAAAAGTTTAGAATTGTTGTAGGCTATAATTATTGTTTAGACAGGATGCATTACATTGATCAAAAGTGGCAGTAAATACATTTATAATCTTAGAAAAGTTCTGTTTCAAATAAATGCTGTACTTTTGATCTGATCATCAAAGAATATTTTTCTTTTGAACTTATTATATTCAGCAAAATACAGTTTTCAACAATGATAATAGAGATGTTTGATAATAGAATGATTTCTGAAGGATCATGCAACACTGAAGACTGGTGTAATAGACTTTAGTGATGTTATACACCATATTGAATTTAACATCGATAAAAAAGGCTGTGAGGGACAAACTAATGACATGCACTACTGTATACTTTTTAATACTCTTTTATTGAGTTTTTGTTTACTGAAGATTTTCAGAAAGACATTTTTTCAGCTGAACAGTTGTTAAAGAGCAGTACAATACAGTAAGACCACCCTGGCTAAGGTCTATGGCTGCTGAAAATTCAGCTTTGCCATCACAGGAATAAATTAGATTTTAAAATATATTAAAATAGAAAACAGTTATTTTAATAATATTTCACAATATTACTATATATATTTGATCAAATTAATGCAGACTTGTTCAGCATAAGAGACTTCATTCAAAAACATTAAAAATGCTTAATGATTCCAAACTTTTGACAGGTAGTGTATGTGTGTCAGAAATTATTATTATTATTATTTTATTGTGTTATTTATTTATTTTTAAATGTAATAGGGAGGGGGCAGTCATTTGTCCAGGACGTGATGCATCGAGTTCACGTTCCCCTGGAGCTCTGGAAGTCTGGCTTCCCTCCACTTTTCCGTGCTACGTGTGACAGCAGCCGACGCAGAGGTGCTTTATTGTAACCCACCATTGTTTTAACTCATCCATCTGTTATCAATTAATTATCATCCATTTTGCTTTAGGACAGAAAGAAAATGAGATCAGGCTATGGTGGAGAGAGAGCCCTGGGGAACACCGCAGTCAGACGGTATGAGAGGTGCGACTGGGAGGAATAGGATGAATGAAATAAGTGGAGTATGCATGGCTGACTGTATGAAGAGGATCAAACAGTGCACCTGACAAGAAGGCAAACCTGCAAGAGTGTTTTTGACTTCTGTGTGTGTCTGTATATGGAGCGGGCAATGGGATTGGGCTGAAAATCATCTATCGGCACTGTGAAAACACACACGGTACACTTACCACCCACCAATAAAGAGAACAGAACTCTGAGTGCACTGGGGGCTTATGGGAGGGCAATAAAGACTAACACTCTTCGTGCCAACTGATTGTGAGTCATATGCCAGACAGAGTGGCCAGGAGGGAACGAGAGGGAGCTGAGCGAAATGACAGTGAAGAAAAGCATAACTCGGGCGGAATGAGTCGGGTACTTGAGAGCAGGGCTGATTTAAACAGCACAGGCTTTGATGAGATAGGCAGTACCTTGCTCTCGGCCTTATCAGAGATGTTTATAGACAGGCAGAAAACAAACAGACTTGCTGAAAGTATAGAAAGATTATGCACAGTCATTGAAGCCCAAAAAAAAAACTGAGTGTTGTAGTTGTTGAAGCAATGGAAAGACCAGTATGTGTTTGCAGGATAAAATGTAATTAAGTATATATAGGTTTTAACAAGGTTTTCAAATGTTTCAGTAATTAGTTATATTTTATTAAGTGTCACAAAATATATGCTAATGGTTGGAGAAATTTGTTAAATATGTCTTTTAATTTAATAACTCTGCTGAGAGGCCAAAAGTAACTTTTACATTAAATTTTACATTGAATTTAATTTTACATTTAAATCATGTAGGGTTTGGTAAGATTTATAAAAATGTTTTAAAAGAAATATCTTATTCTCACCATTTACTTGATCAAAAACATAGTAAAAACAGCAATATTATGAAATATTATTACAATTTAAAATAACTGTTTTCTATTTTATTATATTTTAACATTTTATCTATTCCTGTGAAGGTAAAGCTAAATTGTCAGTAGTCAATTACTCCAGTCTTCAGTGTCACATGATCCTACAGAAATAATTCTAATATGTTGATTTGGTGCTCAAGAAACATTTCATTTTATCATCAGCGTTGAAAACAGTTGTGCTTCTTAATATGTTCATGAAAACCGTGGCATATATATTTTCTGGATTTTTTTGATGACTATAAAGTTCAAAAGAACAGCTTTACTCGAAATAGAAATCTTTTGTAACATTATAAATGCCTTTACTGACACTTTTGATCATTTTAATGTGTCCTTGCTGAATAAAAGTATTAAAAATCAAACTGAGCCCAAATGATTGAAAAGTAGTGTATAATCTCTTAAAATGACAGTGTGTAATTTGCACAATTATGAACAGATCAGTTTCTAAGTTAAAATGCATTTTGATATTTTTGTGGGTCATGAAGTAAAAAATTTCAGGGTGGTATATAAAAAAATATGTTTGATTTTGACTCAAAAACATATTGGTGCAACGCAAAGATGGAGTTTTGGAGCACTTGAGGGCAAAGAATTACTCGATTTAGACCCGTAGGCTATTGATTTGAGAATTCACCTAAGGCTTGTCCTTCAAACACAGAAACATTTTGTTGCTAAAATATTTCTGGTGTCAGGACAAATGTTACTTCTCATTTGATGGTTTTATCATGTTTAATATTTTTCCTACATTAAAACTTTGGTTGAAAAAAAAAAATTGTATAAAACCTGATTAATACAATCATTAAGTTAGAACAATCATTAAAATAGAACTTAAGTCACAATTTTTCAACTACATGTTTAAAAGACTTTTCCTTTGAATAATTTTGCACATTCTTATTTGTCATTGACATAAGTGTAGTGATTTTTTAGGGATACCGGTGTGACATGAGAACACTCTCTTGACCTTTCATGCAATGTTGTGCCCCTGTATGATTGCATCAAACAAACGAGGCGGAAGAAATGGCATCATTGACAATGCCTGCTCAGAATGCCACGCAACAGTTGGTCAATGACCTGTGCTTAGCACGCTGACCATCTAACATCTAACAGACGTATTCCCTAAAGAGATGAACCCCACTGTGATCCTACTGGAAATTTCCATAGTAACATCTGTAGAGACAAGACAGGAGGTAGTGGAGCGGCAGTGATGATCTACACATAGCTCGCAGTGCATGTACAGGCACGACAACAGAGGAACGCAATTCTTTTTTTGCAGTGCGTATGTGTGTGTCTTTGAAGATAAATGCATACACAAAGGCACTTTTTTGTCTGTAGAAAAAAGAATACTAAATACTTTATACTTGTATTCAATAACAATAAAAAAGAAATTAAACATTGCCATGCAAACAACTGCTATCAATAAAATCTAATAATTATACATATTTAAACTATATATATATATATATATATATATATACACACACACACACACACACACACACACACACACACTACTGTTAAAAAGTTTTAATCAACAAGTTATTTTTTTTTATAAATTAATAGTTGTATTCAGTAATGATGCATTCATATTTGATAAAAAGTGACAGTAAAATTATTTGTGCCTGTTATTTGTTCACCTATAGGCCAAAAGTCTTTACTTTTACACATACACGGGCACTTTGGGCAGAGAACGGGGTATTACACCACACTAACGCTTTGGATTAGGGGTCTAAAATAGCACACCGGATCTGAATGTTCTGTCATTTTATGTTGTCCTTCTAGAAGTGCCTGGAGGATGAGGGAGTAGGTACATGGAAAAAGTATTTAAGCATGACAGAGGACTGGGAATTGCTTAAAGCTGCAAAAATACTGCACTCAGAAGCCCTTTGCTCAGCACCTCTGAGTGTGTGCGCACGTTTTGTGTGTGTGTGTGTGTGTGTGTGTTTATGTGTGTGTATGTGTGTGTCTTTGTTGATCTGAGATAAATCCATAAATATATTTAACCATTTTTAAAATTTGCACATTTACATTTAGATACTGCAGTTCCTTGAAGGAATGCTGCTGCATGACTTTTTATGCAAACTTATTATCCCTTAATTATAGGGGTGCGCTATGCGGCTAAGCAACTGGTTCAAGGGGTGTTGGCAGCCATATGTGGCGAGTTTGCATAGTGCTACTGGGCTGATTTAGATGCTAATGCTAAATGCTAAATAGCCTGGCAGCTGTACGCCTGAAGAAGACAGAATTCACAGTCTTTTATGAGCCAAGAACCTAAACTGCTGCATCATTCTCCATCTGTAAGTGTCTTTCTTTTTCTCTGACTATTTTTGCTCCATCATCCCATTTCCAACAAATGAAATTTCAAATAGACAATTCAAACGCTCACTGTCCCTCTGTGATTGCCTCTCCGATACGCTTCTTTTTCAATCCAGGTCTCTGTCAATGTGTCTGTCTCTCCCTGTCACTCCCATTCTCCAGTTTTCCCACTCTTAACCACTGTATCTAATGGAAAACCAGATAGGTTATCGCTCTTTGAATATCCTGCTGGTCTTTTCAGTGTCTTGTAAGCACAATTAAAGCATCACAGGCTCACTAAAACAATACATGCCTCTATCTACATTATTTCAAGGCTTCATAAAGCCTTGCTTGTATGCTTGTATCCATTAATTGTATGTATTAAACATACATACAATTCACTGCAGTTTCCAGCTGAAATGAAGACTATTGGCAGTAAGACACCTACGATTTGTATTCTTTTTCATACAAGTTTTGATTATCAGTTAATAAAGACGAGGATGCAAAGCTTCTTGCACAATGCCATGTTATGACCTCAAAACTGTTTAACCGTAGTTAATGACTTGTAAACTAATACATGCTGACATTTGCATCACAACCAGCCCATATGTATGGCTTTTTTGGTGTAGTAAACTTGCTCAGTAGCGCACCTGGTACAGCGCTGCACTTGGGATGCCAGAATACAATGAAACACAAGTCATGACAAAACAGCTTGCAAAAGCAAGCTGAAATGACATGGTTGCTTCATTTTTATCTCCCGTTTGCTTTTGTTAACAGTGTTGGTTAGTTTTAGGGTATGGTGGTGCGTTGTTTTCAAATACGATAGATCACTAACCTTTTAAGCACCACTCACAGTTCATTCCGAAAATGTTGCGATATGTACAACAACCAAAATTGTCACATTCAAGTTAATCTGTTTTGAATAAAACTGAATGTGGTTTTAATGCCACTCACTGGAAATTTCACTTTGAAAGTGTCGTGTAATATCATTTTGCAGAAATGTTGCCAACAGGCATGTTTTTCCAAGCCTCGGATGAATTTAAGAGGACATGACCTTATCCTGCATAGCTTGGTCTTGTACCTGTTCAGTCCTCCTAGCATTCCTATTCCCCATCCAATGATCTGTCTTCTCCTTCTTTTTTCCTATCAAAAGCATTAACCTTTTCACCAAAAGACCAGTACAGCTTGGGGCACCTTTGAAGTCCTCAGCTCCTGGAAAAGATGCTTCTAGGAAACTTCTAAGGGCCCCTCTCGCCCCGTCACACAACAAGTCCATTAGAGGCTGGGGATGATGGGAAAAGCGATCTCTTCTCTGGATGAACCTGTCTCCCTAGGGCTCCCCTAAAAGAACTTTACACTCCAAGAGCCTTCACACACCATTGAGCATGCCGAGTGAGCGTACTTGTGTGGGGGCGAGAGTTTATGATCATTACATAGTGTATGGCATGTGGGAGGCCTTTTAGCGGCGCTCCCAGTTAGGAGTGAATACCGTGCCATTTATCTCACTTAGCCGGGACGTGTGATGCGAGTCCAGCTGTGCCGTCTCCATGTATCCGACAACGCCGTCAAAACCGTGCACGGGACCACACACAATCTCAGCAGAGGTTGTCTGGCTTACATCATTACAACATACTCTGGGCTTTTGCTGTACATATATACAGTCTTGCTGTTTAAGCAGCCTCTAAATATAGAAGTGGAAGTGGAGCAAAGGGGTAGGAGGGCTGGAACGAGTCCAGCGTTAAAGCTATGGGAGATTCTTAGCCTCGCTAATGCCTGCTCCCTTTAGAAAGCCTGTACAAACCTAATACAGCCTACAATTAGTCTGTAGCCTGAAGACCACTCTGCACTCAGCACAAGGCTGCAGCTTTCAGGATTACAGAGGTCAAGTAACATTAGTGTGAATATGAGCAAGTGATGCACCCAGAGCCAATGACTCGTGTCGGACAGAACACAGAATAGTATTCAAGATCCATCATGTTTCAGAGTCAACCCTTGAAATCTGCTTTGTTTTATAACCAAATTGTATATATTTCTATATCTACTGCTTCTTCCATTATGAGACAAATTCAATATTCACTGCCCTTTAAGAGATCGGAAACGCCCTAGGAAAAGTGAGGTTTTGGACAATATCTGGAAAAAGAAATACTTCTTTTTAGTGTCAATGTTGAAAACAGTTGAGCTGCTGAATATTTTTGTGGAAATATATATATTTTTAAGATTCTATGATGAATAGACATTTCAAAAGAACAGCATTTATTTGATACAGAAATCTTTTGAAGCATTATAAATGTCACTTTTGATAAGCTTAATGAATCCTTGCTGAATAAAATCAATTTCTTTAAAACAAACAAACAAAAAATCTTACTCACCCCAAAATTTTGAACAGTAATGTATGTTTATTTAAATGTTTCAAAACTTTTGGAGGACACTGTATGTTCCAGAATCAAATATATATGAAAATGACTGTCTTGAATGACTTTTTTTTTCTTATCTGGAATGTCATTTTTGAATTTTCCATTCAATTTTAAACTCTATTCTAAACCCTAGTGAGCCTACAGAGGTAGCGTAATGGGGGCACACCAAATCCAAAAGTTATGCATCTTAATTATACCGCCTTTTAAGATACCTTGTTTTAGCCAAATTCTAAGTCAACATCTCATTTATCCTTAACAGGCAAACCTAGAATGCATTGTAAGCTCAGTTGTAAAACTAAATCCAAGATGGCAGACAAGGTGAGACATTTTCAATATTTTTTATTTAATATTAAAAAGAGCTTTTTTAGTTCCCTTTCGATACTTCACTCGTACTGCGTCTTGCTTAAGACGCATATGGGAAAAAGCCTTTTTTCTCCTGAACTGAAGCCTATTTCATTCACGCAGTGAAACTGCAGGGCCATTGGTTCGTGCAGGGCTTTAAAAACGAACCAATGGCACGGCAGCGGAGCTGCACGAGCCTATGGCGACGAAGCCCGCCAGATTTCTTCTCCTTCAGCGACGACTCTACGTCTCAAGCTGATCCGAAGCCGCTCGCCGTTGACACGCTTTCGCAGCTGGAATCGGGATCTCTCAGCTCGGCTGACCTGCTTCTCCGCTTCTCCAGCGACACAGCAGTTCCGGTCCGGTTCCCCTGCCACCATCCGGCGACTTCAAAGAGCTTCTAAAAGAGCAGCGGCGTTGTTGCAAATGCTGCGCCGTTATTGCGGCTCGTGCGGGTCTCCCCTGCATGCCGATGACGGCCACACGGAGTGCGTTTCCTGCTTGGGGAAACCCCATGCGGAAGCTGCGCTCACGGGAGCTATTTGCTCTCATTGCGAGAGTTTTAGTCTCGCCTCTCTCCGCTCACGGATTGCTTTCTTTTCAGAGAGCGACTCCGCCCCCTGCGCCCTACCGTTTTCTTCCTCCCAGGGACCTGTGAGGAAAAAACAGCGGGGCAGAGGACTCGAGCGACCGGCTGCGAGCGAGCTCACGTCGGCGCAGATCCTGCGTGCCTCGCCCTCGCCCCAGAGAGAGTGTTCTCCCGTCCTTTTCTCCCAGTCTGATCAGCGTCCCTCTGCTGGCGCAAGCGACCTGATCTCATTTGGGGGAAGTGAGGACGAGCTGCTTGATGACTGCCTTGTCATTAA
>NW_015552566.1:815380-816810 GCF_001515605.1 Sinocyclocheilus anshuiensis
AGCTCACGCCGGCCCAGATCCCGCGTGCCTCGCTCTCGCCGCAGAGAGAGTGTTCACCCGTCCTCTTCTCCCGGTCTGATCAGCGTCCCTCTGCTGATGCAAGCGACCTGATCTCATTCGGGGGAAGTGGAGACGAGCTGCTCGATGACAGCATGTCACTGGCAGCATCGGATGCAGAGGAGCTGTTGGGCTCAGAGAATGACCCCACCCCCTCGCCATCATCCGCGCCCAGTGCCACCAAAGACGGGACGAATACCGAGCTTCTCCGTATCCTCTCCAAGGCGGTCGAAAAGCTGGGTTTAGAGTGGTCCTCTCCAGAGGAGCCGTCTCGCAGCCGTCTGGATGAATGGTTCCTGCCGGGGCACCGACAAGCCCCTCGTCAGCGTACCTCTACGTTCTTCCCGGAGGTCCACGACGAGCTCACCAGATCGTGGCGCGCTCCATACTCCGCCCGCCTCTGTACTGCGTACTGCCTCTCCCTCACCTCCATCGACGGCGCTGAAGAAAAGGGGTACGATAAGCCGCCTCCCCTAGATGCTAGATGGGCCGCGCATCTCTGCCCGCCCACGGCCATCGGCTGGAGAGCGAAGGCCGCTCACCCGTCTAAGCCGTGTAGGACCACTTCAGCTCTCGCTGGACGCGCCTACACCTCAGCTGGACAGGCGGCTTCGGCGCTTCATTCTATGGCGGTCCTCCAGGTCTTCCAGGCCAAAATCCTCGCATCCTCCGAGTCTGGCCTGGACCCTGCTACCCTCAGGGATCTGAGGAGCGTGACGGACCTGGCTCTACGCGCTCTACGCGCCACCGCCCAGGCGACTGGGAGATCGATGGCCAGCCTTGTGGTGCTCGAGCGCCATTTATGCCATTTATGAACAGAGATCAAGGACGCGGATAAGGTCCCCTTCCTTGACGCCCCGATCACCCCCAAGGGTCTCTTCAGACCGGCGGTCGAAGGATTCGCAGAGCGCTTCACAGAGGCACAGAATTCGTCCCAAGCTATGCGACATTTCCTGCCAAAGCGCACCTGCTCCGCTGCTACCTCTAGTCGCCCTAAGTCTACGTCAACTCAGCAGCCCGCGAAACCAGCACCTGCCGCCCCCGCCGTTCAGCCTGCTAAGGCTCATCAGACGCGAGGGCGCTCCCGCTCGGCCAGACGCTACCCCCTTCCTAAGCGCCAGGGACCCCGACGCAAGATACCGTTGGACCCGGCGTCTCATGCGTCTTCCTGATCTGCGGAACAGGAAGAGGATGGGGCCAAGTCTCACTTCGACCAGACCGCCTCCCAAGCAGCCTCTCTTAGACCTCCTAGCACCCCGTTCAACTCTGGGTACAGAGGGAAATGTGTTTGTTGCCCGTTCAAGCGCCCAAGCAATCAGCCTTATGTTATAGCAGGAAAAATAAAACACAAACATTTTCAAAAAGAGAGCAAA
>NW_015552566.1:817112-825063 GCF_001515605.1 Sinocyclocheilus anshuiensis
TACGAGCTGCTCGATGACAGCATGTCACTGGCAGCATCGGATGCAGAGGAGCTGTTGGGCTCGGTGAATGACCCCACCCCCTCGCCATCGTCCGCGCCCAGCGCCACCAAAGATGGGATGGATGCCGAGCTTCTCCGTATCCTCTCCAAAGCGGTTGAAGAGCTGGGTTTAGAGTGGTCTCCGCCAGAGGAGCCCTCTCACAGCCGTCTGGATGAATGGTTCCTGCCGGGGCGCTGCCAGGCCCCTCGTCAGCGTGCTTCTCCGTTTTTCCCGGAGGTCCACGACGAGCTCACCAGATCGTGGCGCGCTCCCTACTCTGCCCGCCTCCGTACTGCTTCTTCATCCACCCTCACTTCCATAGACGGTGCTGAAGTAAAAGGGTAGGATAAGCCACCTCCCCTAGATGAGTCAGTCTGCCCGCCCACGGCCATCGGCTGGAGAGCAAAGGCCGCTCACCCGTCTAAGCCGTGTAGGACTACTTCAGCTCTCGCTGGACGCGCCTACACCTCAGCTGGACAGGCGGCCGCGGCGCTTCATTCTATGGAGGTCCTTCAGGTCTTCCAGGCCAAAATCCTTGCATCCGCCGAGTCTGGCCTGGACACCGCTACCCTCAGGGATCTGAGGAGCTCGACGGACCAAGCTCTACGCGCCACCAAGACCACTGCCCAGGCGATTGGGAGATCGATGGCCAGCCTTGTGGTGCTCGAGCGCCATTTATGGTTGACGCTGACAGAGATCAAGGACGCGGATAAGGTCCCCTTCCTTGACGCCCCGATCTCCCCCAAAGGCATGTGTTTTGTGCAAACAACGGGCTCGTTCATGCGCCCAAGCATCCGACCGCTATGATAGCGGGAAAAATAATAAAACACAAAAATTTTCAAAAAGAGAGCAAACTTCCTCTTCCATCACTCGTACGTGTTCTGCCCCCATGCGGCCAGTAACCCGAGTTGTACTCGTTCCCGTATCTCAGGGAACCGAGGTTACGTTAGTAACCCGAGTACGTTTCTGCCAAAGTTGAGCATTCCAAATCAGTCATTTATGAGTTTCCATGATGTTTAAGGTACTGCCTATACTGTACATAAGGCCACGAAGAAGCTCCCTAGGTTTCAGAACACAGCTAATGAGTGTAAACCAAACTCACCAACAGTCCAGTAGTCAGTTGAACACCAGTCACTTAAAGTAGACTACGCATGCTACTATTCTCAGCGTGTGTCTGACAGCATTAAGGAACCTGCTCCCATGTGCTCTACTGCTGGCTCTGCAGCTGTCTGCTGCTGGAGTCCTCATTACCCCCCTTTATTATCAGCAAGATTGAACCTCCAAAATCCGCTCTCCAGATAACTCAGGAAACAAATAAAGAGAGAAGCACAATACAGCTCTCAGCTGCATTACACAGGTGGCACGCTACACTCTATCTGTTGATCTGTCTGTGTCTTCATGGCTTTAGCCACTGTTGTCTCGCTCACTTTCTCTCGCTCCATTCTGCCATCCTCTCCGCCAGCTCCCGCCATAATTTTTCTGCACTTATCTCCTGCTTTCAGGCAGGCAGAGGCGACAGGGTGTCACAACACATATGGTTCTTTCTACCCACTATCTCGCTATCTCAGGTGTGCATATACTGGCTAGCATATACATCAATGAGTTATTGAGCATATGAGAATGCAGATAATCTACATGACTCTATGTTTGTCAGCTCTAATTTTTTTCTGCATTTATTTATTATCTCTGTGCTAAAGGGATAGTTCAGACATAAATTAACTATTTAACCACCCTGATGTCGATCCAAACCTACATGACTTACTTTGTTCTGTGGAACACACACAAAGACATTTTGAATGTGTCTAAACTGTTTTTGTCCACAATGAAAGTCAGTGTGGTCTAAAAAACCACTGGACACCACTGATTTTTATTGTATGGGCAATAAAACTCCAAAACACTTCAAAATATCTTCTTTTTTTATTCAATGAAAGAAGGAAAGGTAGGTTTGGAACAACATGAGAGTGAGTAAATGACAGATTTTTCAGTTTTGGGTGAACTATTCCTTTAATACTGCTAGAGAGCCAGAGAGCCAAAATAATAAAGCAGTCAACAAAGAGATTTCAAAGGATTTAATTTAGAGAGCAAAATTTGGAGAGTCATCCATCAAGACGAGTGGCTAGGAGATAAAAGTATGTTGATGATGTTGGCGGTGGAACGTAGCCAGACAGGATCAGTGCCAGCATGCCCTTTGAGAGAAGAGTCATGTTTCGAGCTGAAACACGAACACACGCCAAAGACACAGATTCACATCTAGTCCGAACAAACTGTTCACAAGATGCACTTCTGCAACTGACTGTTCATGTGAAGAACTCTTCTGATGCACGCTATCAGTGTCCTCATTTGCTTACGATATTTCCTCTCTCCGCTCTCCTTTGAGTATATATTTGGCATGCACAGAGGTTGATAATGAGCACATCTGGATCCATATTACATTCCCTCCTCATTAGGAGTACTGTACTACATTGCACAAGCTCAAGCAGTACACAAGTGTATGTATTTCCTTCATTTAAATGGGACTGTGTGGCATTGTGTTTATTCGTTCATTCTCAAGGGCATTTTCACACAGTTGTTGGTGTAGAGTGTCGGACGCCAGTATAGTTTGTAATTGGTGTGAAAGCAATCAGATATAATTTGTGAAAGTGAACCACTGTTGATGACATATAATTTATGATCATATTAATTGCTGTTTCTCTCTGAAGAAATTGCTTTGGTGCGCAGCAGATTCAAGTGATGTTTAGTGGATGCTTTTGTAGTAAAACAAAAGTGAACAATAAAGCTGGGCAATGTACCATTTGATGGAAATCATTTTATATCTTGATATTTATTAAAACACTTTGAAATGGCTTATTTTTAGGTAAATAGCTATTGTTGCCAAGTAGACTGAAAATATTGAATGGAGAAATTAGCCATGCTTTTCAGTAAATAAACACAATTAACAATAATATTTAATAATTGTAAGTTATGTAATGTGATTAAAGTTATATAATATATATATTAGGGGTGTAACGGTACACGTATTTGTAGCAAAGATTTTCGGTACGGGTCTTTAGGTTCAGTACGCATGTGAACTGAATAAATACAGCATTGTTTTAACCACTGCACGAGTGGAACTTCATTGGAAACTTCCAGTTTTATATATTGTTACTTTTAAGTCTTGTCTTTCAAATTATGTCCTTTCTCAGGAAATTCAAACAATAAATGCCGTTTTGACGCTCTTTGATGTGGCGTGACAGATCGCAGTTCAAACAGCAGCACGGAGCGCGAGTGAGCACGATCATCTCTTCCTCTTTACTAATAGTATTATTTATTATTTATTCATATTATTTAGGTATTTATTATATATTCATAAATAAAAATAATAAAAAACTATTATATTATACATTAAAATATTAACAGAAAAACTAATAATAAAAAACTTCCATGAACATTTCTGAGTAATGATGCAAATCAATCAATCAATCAATCAATCAGTTGAGTTGATTGAAAGAATTACATTGAAATGAATGTATGCTGTTTTTATTACTGGCGAGATCATTAAAATCATTGCAATATTTAAGATGTATATTTCCCAGCCATAGTAAGCAACACTTTCAGTGTTATTTCTCTGAGTTGTTGCCTAGCCAGAGTAGTAAGCAGCAGTCATTAGTAGCCCACACACGGTTGTACTTACAGATGATGCAAATGTACCATGGATTGAATCCAAATAATACATTGTAATAAGTGACCCGTGGGGGTGGAATTGAATTCGAGTTCGGATCAAGCAATCAAACCGAGTGTGAAAACTGCCTAACAGCCTATGATTCTCTCTGCTTTAGGGTCAATGGCAAATGCTGCTTTGGTTAAAACTGATTAATCACAGTCAGCTCCCACCTGCTTTTGCCATGCTTGACATTTCAGAAAGTGCAGCCCTCCACCACAGTGTAATTCATGATGAATGGCAATCTAAAATATTCAATGACATATTGGATTTTACTCTCCTTTGTTTTAATTTTTCTCCTCTTATCTTGCAATAATCATTTTGCCATAATGGAAATCATGCAAAACATTAACGTAATTACAGTTTATTATGCTAACGTTCTTTTGCAGGATGCTGGAGACTGTAAGCGGACAGTGTTTTTAAGTTGATTTGAATATTAGACCTCTGCTGAATGCTAAAACATCAGACCATTAGCGAGTGCTCAAACACAAGACCACTAGTGACCACTAAAACTCCAGACCTGTGATGAGTACTAAAACGCCAGAACATTAGACTACTGCTGAGCAATAAAACATCAGACCTCTAGTAGGTACTAAAATATTAGCGCTCTAATGAACTCTGAAACATTAGACCTCTAGGAAGCACTAAAACATTAAACCACTAGTGTGTACTGCAACATCAAACCCTAGTGAGCTGTAATGCATGCAGCCACTTTAGAAGCACTGACCGCTGGTGGGTGTTACTGGATGCTGTTGCTGTATAGGACATCTGGGCCTGCTGTGTTTGTGTACTTCTGTGCTGGGAACAATGCGTCCTTATTTCCCTGAAGGAGACAGGGAATGTGGGCTGCGTAACCCCTAAGCTCAAGGGCTCATTGATTGATTGTTTGTGGTGGGGCATGACCCTCGACAAGGGCAAGAGGACTTTCCAGCACGCGTATTCACACCCAACATGATTTTCTGAATGCATAGGCACACGTAGCACATACAATCCTGTCAAGCTTTTGGTGAGTCCCTGGTGAATAGTAGCTTTGACTTTGAGAATACAATTACATCTTGCTCATCTGAGCAGGAGAAACGAGGCCTGAAAAGGAGGGAAAATGCATGTATATGCAGTCTAGTGACAACATGCAACATGGGATTATATGAGCGAGCTGTCCTTGAGCTTTTATGAATATTTTTTTGATGGAAATGCATGTGTTGAAAGACAGAGATTCACATTTTGACAGCATGTTATCATGATTACTTTATGCCTGTTATATTTATTTCACAGCTTTTTGTATAGTGCAATGTAAAGTTTAATATTTTATATAATTACTGTTTAACTGTTTAACTGAAAATGTGCTATTTTTTTGCATATACTATCAGAGTTTTTAGTCCACAAGTTAAAGCGAACCACCCCACCCCACCAAGGAGAACACTCCCCACCAGAACGCAATCAGCATTGTTTTAACCACTGCACGAGTGGAACTTCATTGGAAACTTCCAGTTTTATATATTGTTACTTTTAAGTCTTGTCTTTCAAATTATGTCCTTTCTCAGGAAATTCAAACAATAAATGCCGTTTTGACGCTCTTTGATGTGGCGTGACAGATCGCAGTTCAAACAGCAGCACGGAGCGCGAGTGAGCACGATCATCTCTTCCTCTTTACTAATAGTTTTAACGTGAAATAAACATGAATGAACATCTCATGCCTTGTGTAATCGCTCAATCAGTGTTTTAACTGCAGAAAGACGTCAATAAAACAGCTTATAAACAAAATGTCACATAGCATTTCATTTACCAAGTCTTCAGAGTCCACAGCTTGTTAGTTCTCTAGAGAAATGAAGTCTAGTGAAGAGCATTTCACGAAATATTAGACTATATACTATTATATTTTACATTACCTGTTAGCAATATCTTAATTTTTTAATGCATGTTTAAATAAATCTTTTATGAAACAAGTTATGACAGCCACTGTGTGAATGATTAGGCTATATTTCAGCAAATAGAAATGTTATCAAATAGAAGTTAATTAAAAAACTGCATTATGTGTAATTGACATGTTTGCATCCCTTTTTTCAACATTTGAGTGTTGATTATTATATTTAAAAATAAATAGTAATTACATTTAAGTTTGGACTCTGTTGTTAATTGTAACCTTATAGTAATGTAAAAGGGCTCCCTATAATTTAGAACAAGAGCTGAGGTAGATTTATATCCGTAGGAAAATTATAATTGAATTTATTTAAAGGAAGAGCAATGTGCTCAGTAAACCACTGTTTAATAAAAAAAAAAAAGCAATTTTGTTTATTTTTTTCCCTCTGCTGTACCAAAACCATACCGAACCGTGACATCAAAACCAAGGTACGTATCGAACGTCATCTTTGCGTACCGTTACACCCCTAATATAAAAAAACAATGATTTTATTATTATTTTAATTTTATTATTATTTATATTTAACTATTAAATTAATCAACTTATTATGTAAATTAAAACATTAACAAAAATAACAATTAAAAAGCTTCCACGATTAAAAAACTACAAGCAGTACACAAGTGTATGTATTTCCTTCATTTAAATGGGACTGTGTGGCATTGTGTTTATTCGTTCATTCTCAAGGGCATTTTCACACAGTTGTTGGTGTAGAGTGTCGGACGCCAGTATAGTTTGTAATTGGTGTGAAAGCAATCAGATATAATTTGTGAAAGTGAACCACTGTTGATGACATATAATTTATGATCATATTAATTGCTGTTTCTCTCTGAAGAAATTGCTTTGGTGCGCAGCAGATTCAAGTGATGTTTAGTGGATGCTTTTGTAGTAAAACAAAAGTGAACAATAAAGCTGGGCAATGTACCATTTGATGGAAATCATTTTATATCTTGATATTTATTAAAACACTTTGAAATGGCTTATTTTTAGGTAAATAGCTATTGTTGCCAAGTAGACTGAAAATATTGAATGGAGAAATTAGCCATGCTTTTCAGTAAATAAACACAATTAACAATAATATTTAATAATTGTAAGTTATGTAATGTGATTAAAGTTATATAATATATATATTAGGGGTGTAACGGTACACGTATTTGTAGCAAAGATTTTCGGTACGGGTCTTTAGGTTCAGTACGCATGTGAACTGAATAAATACAGCATTGTTTTAACCACTGCACGAGTGGAACTTCATTGGAAACTTCCAGTTTTATATATTGTTACTTTTAAGTCTTGTCTTTCAAATTATGTCCTTTCTCAGGAAATTCAAACAATAAATGCCGTTTTGACGCTCTTTGATGTGGCGTGACAGATCGCAGTTCAAACAGCAGCACGGAGCGCGAGTGAGCACGATCATCTCTTCCTCTTTACTAATAGTTTTAACGTGAAATAAACATGAATGAACATCTCATGCCTTGTGTAATCGCTCAATCAGTGTTTTAACTGCAGAAAGACGTCAATAAAACAGCTTATAAACAAAATGTCACATAGCATTTCATTTACCAAGTCTTCAGAGTCCACAGCTTGTTAGTTCTCTAGAGAAATGAAGTCTAGTGAAGAGCATTTCACGAAATATTAGACTATATACTATTATATTTTACATTACCTGTTAGCAATATCTTAATTTTTTAATGCATGTTTAAATAAATCTTTTATGAAACAAGTTATGACAGCCACTGTGTGAATGATTAGGCTATATTTCAGCAAATAGAAATGTTATCAAATAGAAGTTAATTAAAAAACTGCATTATGTGTAATTGACATGTTTGCATCCCTTTTTTCAACATTTGAGTGTTGATTATTATATTTAAAAATAAATAGTAATTACATTTAAGTTTGGACTCTGTTGTTAATTGTAACCTTATAGTAATGTAAAAGGGCTCCCTATAATTTAGAACAAGAGCTGAGGTAGATTTATATCCGTAGGAAAATTATAATTGAATTTATTTAAAGGAAGAGCAATGTGCTCAGTAAACCACTGTTTAATAAAAAAAAAAAAGCAATTTTGTTTATTTTTTTCCCTCTGCTGTACCAAAACCATACCGAACCGTGACATCAAAACCAAGGTACGTATCGAACGTCATCTTTGCGTACCGTTACACCCCTAATATAAAAAAACAATGATTTTATTATTATTTTAATTTTATTATTATTTATATTTAACTATTAAATTAATCAACTTATTATGTAAATTAAAACATTAACAAAAATAACAATTAAAAAGCTTCCACGATTAAAAAACT
>NW_015552566.1:825373-825707 GCF_001515605.1 Sinocyclocheilus anshuiensis
TTATTATTTATTTTTTATTTTTTTTTTTTTTACGTTTTTTTATTTAATTAAAAACTGAAGCTGAATTTTCAGCAGCCACTACTCCCGTCTTCGGTGTCACATGATCCTTCAGAAATCATTCTAATATGTTCTGGTGCTTAAGAAACATTTCCTATTATTATTACAGTTGAAAACTGTTGTGCTGCTTAATATTTTTGTGGAAATTGGCAAGCATTTTCTAGGATTCTCAGATTCTATAGAATGTTCAAAATAACAGAATTTATTTAAAGGGGTCATATGATGCTTTTTTAAAGATCATTATTTTGTGTATTTGGTGTAACAGAATATGTTGACA
>NW_015552566.1:825864-841641 GCF_001515605.1 Sinocyclocheilus anshuiensis
GAAACGGTCGTCCATAAAATGCATTGCTGTTCTGTTGTAAGTAATCTTAAAGATTCCTAAATGCATCTATTTTCGGAAGGCCAAATAAAGTGCTTTTGCTTTCGCACTGAAACACACAGCGTCTCCCTGACATGGCTGCTTCAACACTAACTGCGGTTACTGAAACCACGCCTTCTTTCTTTGCGTGCACATTTGGGCTGCATTATGCAAATATTCCCACATAGTGACCTAGATATGTGGTGGGGTGTTAGAACGAGCCGTTTTAGGGGGGTGTGGCAGAGTCTTAACTTTGATAAAGAATATCTCTTTGGTTTTGAGACTTTAGCCTTTGCAACTTCAGGGATCTTATCTATTCATGAACAGCTTGTAACACTCCAAAGAGAAAGGAAAACTTGAAATCGCATCATATGACCCCTTTAAATATAAATTTTTGTGTTACATTGTAAAAGTCTTTACTGTCACACAATTTACTACACCCTTACTGAATAAAAGTATTAAAATGAATGTTTATATATAAATAGTAATAATAACTTTGTGTACTTTTATTATTTAGATTATTTTTAGCATTATTAATAACAACAACTACTGCTTCGAGCACTCGTTCTTACATATTTAGCAGTGTATTAGGTAAAATTATGTGTAGTCAGTCTAACATTATTTCAAAATAAACCCAATTGTGTTGGTGTCTTGATAATCCAGTTGGGTTTATTTTGCAATAATGACTGTATATTATCCCTTTCATAATGTTTATCAGTTTCTTCAAAGCTGTGTCTTCATCTCTTGTTTGAGCCTGAAAGACTCTCAGTAGGTCAGGCTCATGTGTAGTTGTTGCACATGTCCCATGAACATAGCTGTTTACTGGTTACGTCCTAATCAGTCTAAAGCAGGGTGACAAAGTGCTTAGCATCAGTATCAACGCACAGACCACCACATGATTACGCACACACGCACTCTGCAGGTGAGGGGGGAGACTGGTGCAGTAGGGGACGAAAGGAGATATTGGAGGAACAGACAGCCACCAAGCAGCTGTTAGACTCTGCCAGCCTGCAGCCGGTTATTTATTGCAGGGTTGGCTGGGAGCTCAGCGTGGTGTCTGCAAACTGGGTCAACCTCTCTCTCTTCCTCTCTTTCCTCCTCTGCCTCGCCTTTTTCTCGCTCTCGTCTTCGCATTTATTCTCGTTTTGCATACCGCTTCTGTATCAATCCTAGTTCTTCGCCTGTTGTTGATAATCAGTATATATTTTTGTTTAATTTCTACCTTGCTTTTTCATGGCCTCCTCCTAATTTGCCTCAGAGCAAGCAGCTGTATGAAAGCATGGATCCAGCCCACTGATAAGTCCATATACTCGTCTGTACCATCTTTGCAAAGCAAAAACTAATTAATATAAATGTAGCCACAGAGAAGTTGCAACTCCACTAATAAACAGCAAGCTTGCCCTACTGTAGCCCAGGCACCCTGTGTGCTTCATTAGCAGCCATTCGCTGTGATTCAAGAGTCACATTTAGCATAATAAACGTGTCGGGCCTCTCTAGAGTCCACATACATTCACGCGCACAGACGGGTTCCTGCTGATAACTCTCGCTCAAAGGCGATTTTCTTTCTCCAGGCTCCCTGGATGGCGCTCAATGTGAGTGCTCGTGAGGGAGGAATGCGACACGAGAACCAATGCAGCTAGAGAGCATCAAGGTGCGTTTTGTCCCTAAACCTCACAGAGCACTTGCTGCTCTGGCACATCTATGATTTTCACAGCTGACTAGTCTGTGTTGAGTCCAGCTCTGACTCTAAATGAGGCAGCACAATCCTTTTCAAACCTCTGACTCTAACTTCTGTCCTTTGGACCCTTTTCGCCCCCTCTCTGCTGCCCCATAATTGCTTTAGGAATATTCTGAATTCAATACAATTGACTCAATTGACAACATTTGCAGTATAATATTAATTACCACAAAAAAACCTTGACTAACCCCATTTTCTTTAAAAAAAAATCAAACCAAGGTTATGTTGAGTTGGTAAACTTCTTTCAGACTTAGAATTAGAGTGATCTCTTCGGTCAGAACCCTTGCTTCAAACCCTTAATGATAGGAAGCTTGAACATGCAAACTGACTGATGGAGAAAGTGGCTCCAAAATTCTGTCACCATTTACTCACCCTTATGTCATTCCAAAACTATTTTAAAAACATATTTTATGTGCCACAGAAGAAAGAAAAAAAATAAGGAAAAAAGTAACAGGGTTGGAACAACATGAGAGTGAGTAAATGATGACAGAACTTTCATTTTTGGTTTAACTATCCGTTTAAGAGCCTAGGGTTGTTAAAAAGACAGGCGTTATTTCTCAGAACAATGATTTTAGTGATATCTGTCAGTTAGTAAGAGCATTTTATATTTGGCATTTCAATTACTTGCCATTGACAGCACCTTAAAGCCTTTTTTCCTGTCACTTTTTCCTGTGTGAGATTCAGATATACACAATGTGTTTCATCATATTTTGTTGACAGTGCAGAATTCACAAAGTTGCATGCAGAGATGCTCCCACTGCATATCTACACATGTACACTCACACAATTTCACTGCCTCCCTCTGTTACTCGTACACTGTCGCACTAGGAGTCGGTGAACGAAAGAAGTGAAAGTGAACCGCACAGCTGGGGACTCTCTCAATGGGGGACTGCTACCAATTAATGTGGGGCCTCCATGCTCTGAGAAGCTGTGGTGTACAAAGACAAAGTGCCGTGTTTGTAATCTGGCCCAGTGTCTGGTGGCCAGACCACTCTCATCAATCCTGCTTGCAGCAGGAGCCCAGGGAGCACATGGAGAGTCAGGCACGTGCAGGGTCAGCCCATCAGCGCACTCTACTTTCTAATCCTGCCCCGCAACACTCTCCCAACATACTTGTTTTGTTCCTAAATGCCAGCAGTCTTCCAACTCTCTCCACTGCACGAATCCTGACCTTTAAATGTGCTCTAAGACAGATACTAAACTCACATGGTACAATAACTACCGTTGGGTCCAGAAATGATGGTTTTAGACCTGCTGCACCTAGCAAATGCTATTTAGTATTATCTGAACACCTAACTTATGCTTTCACTGAAGCTGCCACTGTGAATTTTGGTCAGTTTGACTGCTCAGGTATGGGAGTACTTAAGGCGTGACAGCAGGTGATGTCTGCTCTACTGTTTACACTCTCCTCTCAGAAAAACCGTGCACAAATTGTACTTGTACCTTATGAGACAGTACCCTCAAAAGGACATCTTTGTACCTTATTTACCCCTAAAAAAGTAGTTGCTTTTTTACAGTGTATGTTAGAGTAGTATTCTATCATACTAATATGCACCTTTTAGGAGAAGACAAGCTACAAAGTTGTCACTTTAAGGGTTCTGCCCCAGTGACAAGCTGTTGTAAATATTTTTCTGACAGTGTAGCGTCTTGCACCATATCCCATGTTTTTAGGACTGCCTGTCAAGTTAAAAATAGTTCCGCTTTTAAAGACCCCTGCATTCTGTTGCACTCCACTCCATCAGTTGAGCTCCATCTAGATGTTTTTTGAATGCAAAAATGCGTCTTGTGTGTCTCCAAAGAGAGTGTTGAGTGCTGTCGCTGTCCCAGACTGAAAGTCCCTAAGTACAACTGTTTGTGCCCTCCAGACTACCAACACTTTTTTGATTGAATTTTCTTAGCAGTGTTGCACTGAATTTTCTCTAAATCTGTGCATAGTTCAGCCAAACCTGCATGTCAGAGAACAGATAGTAGTTTATACATTTGGTTTAATTCTAGTTTAATACAGAATAAAGTGCCGGTCACTGTTTTATTTATGTATTTGTCACTTCGGATGTGCCACTAGCTTTTGTCTGCCGTGAATGTATTGCAAGTGATGCAAAGAATACAAGATGCTCTCCGAAGGCTATCTTTCTTGAGACAAGCAGGTATGAGGAATGTATTATATAATGAGTGTCACCAGGCGCATGCAAAGAGACAAGTTATACATCATCAGTAGAGGTTCATCTCTGAGATTTAGGATGGGTTACGTTTATATCAAATATTTTCCACAGGCAGAGAGATAATCCTACTGAGCATGTGCAGATTAAATGTAACCACTCTAGCTCATTTCTGATTGGAGGAACTGAGTGTGTTACAATTGCCCCGGGTCTCCCCTATGCCAAAATTGTCAGTGTAGCCCATTACAGAATTTAAAAGTATATGTTTCTAATTGACAGAGTCACATAATTAGTGTATTTCCGTTGATTGATCATTGCTGTCACTTCCAAGTACTGGGGTACTCATTTCCTTCCCTGCTGCTACGCTGACAGTACAAACCTGTTTTACTGTGCTACACTAGGAACCATTAGCATAACATTTTATGTCTGGATCTATTTTTATCTCACCAGTCCCTATGGTCTCCTTGCATGTAGCCAGTCGAGTAGATTGAGGCAAGATTGCAAGATACGTAGCTTGGGTGAGTCCGATATAGATACAGGAAGCCAAGATATAGTGAGAGGGTTCAGTGATGAGAAGTGGACATTGGTTCCTTCTCAATTCCACTAGCTATGTAAATCTTCCCTCAGCTTATCTTCATCAAACTCCTCTCTGACATTTACTCACTGCATGGCTGTGGCCCACTCTAATAGCTTTAAAGAAAGTGCTTGTCCATCTGTCATTTTTTCATCTCTCTCTACTCCCTCGAGGGCCCTGCAGATATTTCTCCTATTTTTTCCTCTCTTCTGTTCATTTGTCTCTCTCATTCCAGCCCCAAAAATTCCACAATGCCTCGCCTTTGTGAGCACAACCCCCTGTATTTCCCTCATGTTCATAGCGATAATGGAGACAAAATCTTAATTTTATTAAATCTTACGTTACTCCCCCCAAAAACGTCTTCCTACTTCCTATTTTCACTCCATAATTACCCTTGCCAGCTCATGCTCCTTCTCCTAATTTGATCTTCAATAATGACAGGGATAAATCTGACTCATTTTCATCCTTCTTTCATAAAGAAAATTGATTGTTTTGTCCCCTCGCCATTATAGGGACATAGCTCATATATTATTTAAAACCGCTGCCCTTTAGTTAGATTAAATATGCGAAGTGAGTTTTGCTTGTGAGTCTGCATCTGTTTGTCACTTAGATTGCAGTGTGTACATTTAATAACATGAATGTAGATGACTTTCATTCATGCGTTCACGCAGGCGACGCGTGTGCTATATATATCTGCAGGTGTGAGCGTGCACGTGTGTGCTAGCTGTCAGCCTTTCTGAATCGCATCCTTGGGTTACACACAGATGGCTGTCGAATTGGCAGCCATTTCGATAAGGCAAGTGACTTTGTTTGCCCACCGAATTGATCACATTATGTCTGAGTGTGTTACCCCAAAGCCTAGTTTTATTGCCACTGACAGTGACAGGTACGGTTGGAAGAATGGTGTTGAAAGTGAGTGAGAGCCCGGTTATCAACATCCCCATCAGCGGCGCTGCTCAAAAGCCTCTCGCAACAGATGCCACCGCAGTACGACAGGCTAGTGTGCTTCAGCTTGGTTGAAGCCCCCTAACAGCCAAAGCTCAGCTTTCATCTGTGTCAGCACCATGGACAGTTCCCTGCATAGTTCAGGCAGAAGCGTGACTGTAAAGAGCTTTCGTGGCAGCTGTGTTCTGTGATGCACAGAAACCAGCAAAATCAACTCGATAGCAGCATGCATTTGATCTCCATCTTATGAAGTTGTGTTTACGCCATTGCAATCGACTCTAATGGCGGTTGGGTAATCCGCAGGCTGATGGAAAGGAAATGCGTTAAGGCTGCTGTTTTTCTCTCTCTGATCCTGCCGTAGTCTAAACAAACAGTCTCGAAGCCATTACAAATGTCAGGCGAAGCACAATAGCCAAATGTGTCTGCACCATGACTCATAGCCATTTATGTCTATAATGCTGGATGCTTTGCTCCTATAACCCATCCTGTCACATTTCCAGTTATATTATCTCCATTCTGGAGTCGGTAGCTCCAACCCCCAGCTCCTTATAGAGCAGCTCCGAGAGAAATTTTATAGCCTGCCTCAGAAATATATATTTTCCTTCAATGGTTTTACTTCACACCGTTGATGGCACTGTGACAGCTGCTGTACTTTACAGTCTGTATCTTTCTTTCTCATACACATAGACACTATTCTGCCAGTGATGCAGAAAAAAAGCACTTGCGATGGGTTGAAAATAGCTATTACCTCAGCTTCATCATTATAAATCTTTGGTGCTATAATAAGCACCACAGAACTCTTCATGTGGGGTGAAAGGAAACAGGTAGGTTCATTTAATTGGCTAGATTGCATTGACATTAAAAAATAAGCGACTGTGAGAACACCAGTTGCCCTCAACATCCTGTGATGAACAACATGTTATATCGAGATTGGGCGGGGCTTACGTTCTCTTGGCATTCACGCAGGTGTTAAGAAGTATTTTACTTGAATAGCAGCCATGCAATTATGATGCCGGTGATGTCAATTGCACGCAGTTGCTCGGTAAGAGCGAAGTTTCCCTGCTAATTTGAATGTGAGAGAGACCAGCGGGTGATACAAGCTCTTATTTTAGTTTGCATGATCAGAGATAAGAATGTGTGTTAGCATACAGAGAAACAACAGGAGCACAGGAAATGGCAAAAAAAAAAGAACTGATCCGAGAGCAGCGCATATATGCTAAAGATGGTAAAGTCGAAAGTGCTTCAGGGAAGTCATAGGAGCCCTATTCCAAAACGTAGTGTGTTGTTGTTGTCTTGTCTACTTCCTACAAAGGGAGCTGCCTTTAAACTGCAATGCAACCTCATGAGTGACCAATTTAGAATACTCTACATGGGTGATGTGCTCAATATGAGAGATTTTACTTGTAATTTTATAAAGACTCTTAAAAGAACATGTTTACATTTAGTCATTTAGCAGACGCTTTTATCCAAAGCGACTTACAAATGAGGACAATGGAAGCAATCAAAATCAACAAAAGAGCAATGATATACAAATGGTATAACAAGTCTCAGTAAGCATATATATACATATATAATTGTTAATAATTGTTATTTATATTTACTTTATCTTAATTTTTTTTACTGACTACGTTTACATGGACATCAGTAATCTAATTATTTACCTTATTCTAAATAAGCCAATATTATGATTATGGTGTTTACATGAGTTGCTTTTAGAATATTCCTTTCATGTTCCTGTTTTACATGTTATAGTACATAGTTCGATTAATGGCACATGCCATTACGTCCCCACTTGACGCCATCCGACTGTCACAAAGCAAGGCCAGACACAACAGGTATGTGCAAAACAGGATGGTTTATTGACTGGGTAAGTGGATGACTGGAATAGGTGAGTTAAAGGCAGGTGAATACAGACGATGACGGTGTTGAAGCTCTTTTATTTGATTTTGGTTGAGCACTGCCGTGTGTGTATCCTTTCGCAAAATGCGGCAAAAAGTCCTACACGACGCTAATAATGTGATTAAGGTGTTTACATGTCAATCCTGCACTTCAGTAATGCGACTAAAATAGGAATACTCCACATGTCTTAATTCGATTTCTGTTTACTTTGAGTATGACTTTAGCCGGATTAAGGGAATCAAAAAACTCTGTTTACATGGTAGATTCTTAATCAGAGTATCGTCTTAATCGTATTAAAACCGGAGTATTGTTGTCCATGTAAACGTACTCACTGAAGGTATTGTAATGCATTTTGGGCTGCCGCTTTAAAATCTGGCCTTAACGAGGCAGCACAAATTAAGATGGCAACCTTTTGGAACATCTTTTTCATAGAGAGTGAAATGATGCCTTAAAATGCCACTTCCGTAAGCTGCTCACTAGGTTCTGGAACAGAACAAGGGTGATACTGTGACAGATGATCCGACAGTGTGTTAATCTGGTGTTTTGCAAATGCTCTGCAGGGAGACCGTAATGGTCACAGCTGATTCATCAACAAGCGTCTTGATTAGTGCTATGGATTAATCAAGTATGAAAATTTAGGGCTAAGAGAAAGAATAGCACACAATCATAGATTTAGTAGACGTTTAGAATGCAAATCACTTCACTTTTTTGTTAGTGTAAGGTGAGAGCGGCTGTTAACATGCAATTCACGAGTTCACACGTTCATATAATCCTTGAGATAGATGAAGGTAAACATATTTGGCTTTCCGTCTGTGATGAAGGGCTTGAGAGTCAACTCAAGCTCTAAATCCCCTCCAGACTGTTTAAGTAAGCTAATATCATATCAAATATAAAGTGGGCTCCCAAATTCTGAGACTACATAGAAAATCTCTGATTGAAAATCTAATTTAAACCTAGAAGTAAACAAAGTTTTAAGGCTTGAGAAGAATTTACAACAAAGAAACATTGTATGAAACTACTATAGAAAAACTTGGACTAGTGGTCTTGTGGACCCCACTGTATATTAGAAATGAATAGAAATAAAGGAAATAGTGGAGGATACCGTATTAACTGGAGCAAGGTAAGAAGCAGTTTATATTCCCTTGTATTGTGATTGACAGGATTAGATGAACATGCTTCTCCTGAACTTTAGTTTAGAGTTCCATTAAGCCAAATATAATTGTTAGTATCAGTGGGTTAGTCAGAACGGTAACGCTATAGTATAGGGACCAATTCTCACTATTAACTAGTTGCTTATTAGCATGCCTATTATTAACATATTGGCAGCAAATTAGGAGTTTATTGAGGCAAAAGTCATAGTTAATGGTTTGTTAATGGCAATAATTGGACCTTAAAATAAAGTGTGACCATCAGAACATATTCAGAGATGTTCACAGTAGTAGTTTAGTTGTTAGTAGTGGTTTAGTTGTTAGTTGCTAGTATTGGGAGACACCAGGCAACCTATTTAGTTAGTAGTAGTTTCCATTAAATAGAATGAGTTATTTAGAAGATAGCAAGCTCTTTGAAGTCCAAGCATTAAAGAGGAAACAGCATTAAAAGGGATTAGATTTGTGCTTGAACGTAACTAAAGTATTAAAGGTGTAAATACATTCGGAGAGAATGAAAACACCCAATTTAAACAACAACTTTGGAAGTGTAAATGAAAACTCTGAAATCAGGAAACATGTTAACAAAGAAAGATTTTTAGAGTTGACTTCGAAGTTTGTTTTCCCCCTTGATTTAAAAGGTTTTCATTCTCTCTCAATTTATAACACTTCAGTCAATACACAATACTAGATGTCAAGTACCAGTACTTTAGTATCAAGCCAATATTAGCATAAAAATGTAGTTTAAACAAATTATAATAGAAATACTGTCAATCATTTTGCATTTGTGTGAAATGTGAGATCTGGATATTTTATAATAGACTTATTGCCTTTTAATATCATCATATAATACAGTCATATAATACAATATAATAATCATATAATACAGAAAAAAGAGAACAAACAATTATTTATGACTGACAGTATACTTAAATAAATAACAATGTTTAATTATTGAGATAAAAAAAGGTTTTCTATTAATATTTAACTTTTTCAATAAGGGAATGTGTTCAGTAGCATATTCATTCTTGCAGGAATATTGAAAATATTGACATTTCAACTGGCTTGCTGAGATATTGGTACCATGACAATATAGGCCTACTTCTGATACAAATCTAATCCCATAGCATTGAAGCCACAAACTGCAGTTAGTGGTTAAATTGGAATGAGATGCATATTAGTAGTTAGTGTTACAAATCAGAAGCGAATAATCTGACCTATCAGGTTAAATCAGTTGAAAGATGAGCAGGATTGGCAGAGCAAAGAGAGTGGGCAGCACAGAGCAGAGATCAGGTATATAAAGAGACTGGAGCGTGTTTGAGGTGAGTAGTGAGATAGTAGTGACAGCCTCTCATTGCCTGCCATACTCTCTGCCTCAGAGCAGACCGGTCTCTCCCCTGTAGCCTGCAGTGGTGGACAGGTGACAGGTGCATAAACACACACACCACATGCAGCACTTTCACAAAGAGACTGGGGAAGTGCAGTCACCACAAAGCTCTTACCAACATACAGTACACAAAGTCAACCACAAAAACACAAAAAGCAAAGACGTGCCCATTCATAGAAATGTAAAAATAATTGATTAATTGATAATTGATAAATAAATTAGTACAAATAATTGTTTTTGTTTTAAACATAAAACTTAATAAATTTGATTTTAAATGTTTTAGAAAATGAGGTAAGACACTTAAGTTAAGTGTATTCATTAAGTTGTAAATTTCTTTGCTTCTCAAGTAAATGTATCTATAGATAGCAATACTGATTCCAAAAAAAAAAAGAAAAAGAAATCAGTCTGCCATTTTCATTTATGGAAGCCTGTTTCTGAGTAGTTAAAAAAAGTTGTAAAAAGTAATTGTGACTATTATAATTGAGGTATTATTTCTTGCAATTTCTTGTGACTTTCTCACTTTATTTCTTACTTTTTTCTCACCTTTATATTATTTCTCATAATTGTGGCTTCGTATCATGCAGTGAGACTTTAATTCGTACAATATGACATTGTATCTGTCAATGTGACTGTAGTTCTCACTTTTGCAACTTTATTTCTCATAATTGTGGGTTTATACCGTATCTCACAAAAGTGATTATTTCTCACTTTGATTCTCAATGTTGTAACTTTATTTTTATTTTTTAGAATAATTTTGGCTTTATTATCATGGAATGTGACTTCCGATCTTGCAGTATGCCGTTATATAGCACAATGTGTCTGTATTTTCCACTTTTGCAATTTTATTTCTCGTAATTGTGGGTTTATATACGACAATGTTACTTTACATCCAATAATGTGACTTTATTTCTTATTTTAAACTTCTTTTCACAATTAACTTTTTATTTATACTCTGAAACGGGCTTCTATATCTATGCGTTGACCTCCTGTGTGAATGGCTCTGGTTAAAGCAGCCGGACTTATTTATTCTGAGTTGGACTTACTGCAAGATCACACAACTAGGCTGCAGAACCACTTTATGGGCAAAAAACATGGGGCGAGACTGAAAATACATTCCAGCCCGGACATGATTTCTGTGGACAGCACTCTCTTTGATGCCAGGAAAGCAAAGGTTAATCTGAGGCGTTCTCACTTCCTGTTTACTCCACTTCTCTCTCTCGTTCTCTCTATCCCTCTCTTTCTCATGCTGCTGAGCCATGCATCTTGCTTTCATAACACACTGGACATGCATTTAATAAAGCCTAGCATTTTTCTCGTGGGTGAGAGCCTTCATTACTCCAGAGATGTATGAGGAATAATGATAGAGCTCTTCAGCTGGGGATCTCAGAGTGAAGATTCCTAAAGCAGATTCCACCTTCAAAGCCGAGGCTTTATATGCTGTAAAATAATTTATGATCAAGTAAATAATGCTGAAAAATAACCACTTTTATTTGATCATTGTAGTTTTTTAGTTTACTTACTATTTCAAATTTTCGACAATTTTCAGGATGTAATACATCTTCATGCAGCTTTTCTAATATAAAATACTCTGTATCATTTCAGTCCCATTTACCATATTCCTAGCATTCACTGTGAAATAATTAATATGGCATTATTGGCATTGTTTCACTATTTGCCATTTTTTAAATATAGTTGTTGATTTTGTTTTGTTTTGTTTTGTTTTTTGGATAATATTTATCCAAAATAATTGTTTCGGATGTGATGCCAGGATGCATTTTTTCTCTACTTGATCAATTAAATGATCGAATAGTTGTTTGTTACCATTGCCAGGTTACTTGTACCAAGTGTTGAGTTGTGTATGTGTTTAAATGAGTGTTCGTGTGATGAGTTTTCATTATTCATTATTAATTATATAAATGACATATAATATATTATATTATATAAAATGACATTTCTAAAAATGAAGGCAACAGTTAATTATATAATAATAATAATAATAATATATAAATATATAAATTGTGTGTATATATATATATATATATATATATATATATTATCTTCATTATCTTCAGCTGGGATATTCCCGTGACAATGCAGCACGGTATCCGTCAGCAGTGTCACTGTTTTACTGGCATATATGTCTTTTTTATTGTTGTTAGCATAACTGTTGCAAATAAACATACATTTTATATTTTAAAAAGTTGTTAAAATATGATATATAATATATAAAAACGAATATATGTAAAACTTTTTAAAATATAAAATGTTTTTTTTTTTTTTTTGCACTTGGCAAAGGGAGCAACGTAATTTCCTCATTATCTTCAGCTGGGATGTTCCCGTGACAACGCAGCACGGTGTCCGTCTGCTGATGTCGCTGTTTTATTGGCATATATGTCTTTTTATTGTTGTTAGCATAACTGTTGCAAATAAACATACATTTGATATTTTACAAAGTTTTTAAAATATGCTATATAATATATGAAAACTAAATATCTAAAACTTTTTAAAATATAAAATGTATATTTTTTATGCCGGTGTACGTCAGCGAATCAGCTGACGGACACCGTGCTGCGTTGTCACGGGAACATTCCACCTGAAGATAATGAGGAATTTACTTCGCTCCCTTTGCCAAGTGCATTCCAAACGACTACATAAGGGCACGCACGTGCCCTGCTCACTCCAAAGTCCCCACTCCAAGGGCTCTGCCCTTCAAAGGCATAGGGATGATCACTTCCATTTGGAATTTGCCCCGTGAACCATATGGTACGAATAAGTACCTTTACACCCCTACTATTTGGCTTAAACTCATTTTCATTTCAGCTTTAATTTTAATCTTTGTCATTCTTAAACTATATTTGTGTAAAATGTATTTTAACATTTAAATTTTCATCAAAATATTTTAAACTAAATATGCTTTTTTGGGACTAGTACATTAATTTGTGTATTATCTATTAATCATTACATAATTTTCCCCCATGTCCCTAATATATGGAGGGCCAAATTACTAAAAATAATTGTTTTTAATTCATTAAAAATCGTTAAATACATCATGAAATAATTAAATACAGAAATAAATGCATAAATAAACAAATATTTATGTATTTATTCATTCATTTCCTCCCTCCACATTTCATTTTCAGGGTTACGGTTGTCGGCACGTCACTCAAGAGTTGTCGGCGTCACCTTTCAAACTCGATTTCTTTGGTCTTTCTAATTTAGGCGCTTTTTTCTTGTTTTTCGCATCACGAGCTATGGCTGAGCATGGTACAGTAAAAGATCTGTTGTTTACTCTTGCAGATGAAGTTGTCAATCAAAACGTTGACTATGACATAGGGATGATCACTTCCATTTCGAATTTGCCCCGGTTTTATGTACCGTTAAACCCCTAATGTATATATATATATATATATATATGCGCATTAACGCAGTTTTTTTATTATTATGAAAGTCCATTGCTCACTGCCTCTGAATACACATACAGACAAACCATAGGTCACAGGAGGGGTGGGATGTTGATCAGTACTGGCTTGGGTTGGGTGTCATCATGCGTTTCAACCAATGAGAGCATTTGGGTTGGGCCTAAAGGTGTGTTCACACCATATCGGAATTCCCGTAATTACGAGATTCCAACTTGTAAAAAGCATTCACGGCCTCGTAGAACTCGTAATTACAACTTGTGAACTGGGAGTTTTCTGAGAGCTGACTTGTACAACGTGACCGCTGTACCACCTGCCCACCGCAGGCTCTGTTTAGGCGTTGATAGTGTTGCCATAGAAAAGCATAATTCCGAGTCCAAGGACTTGAACAGCTCCGAGTAGAACGTCACGTGTTGTCATCTCGGAATTACGGAAATTACGATATGGCGTGAATGCAGCATAATGCTGCCTTCACGTGCTATCGGAATTATCGTAAATACGAGTTTCCTAATTGGAAATTAGACGTGAATGCCTCTCAAGTCGTATGTACTACTGGGAAATTCTAGAGTTTCCGAGTTGGGCGTGTCATAATCTTTAAACATGGTGGAAGGGACAACCATTGCTGCTGTCAATGCTGTTCTCACAACAACTACATCCCCGAGATGAGACAACACCAATAAAAACCATTACAAACGGGGCATTTGTTGCATCCAGTGGGGACATAATTGCTGATTATAATGACGCACGGCAGGCTTGAGTTAGTGGAGGCCGGCGGGCTAGAGTGAGTGGTGGCCGGTGTTCTGACGATTTGTGCTACCTGCTCAGATTGTGCTACCAGCATCTTATTCGTGTGGTTTGAGGCTTTTTTTAATGTCCATACCTACCCGTCCACACCTACCCTTACCCTAAATTTACCCTTAAAACAATGTAAATATATTTTAGGTAGCACAATCTGATAGGTAGCATGTTTCGTCGGAACACAGGTGGGCTTGAGTGAGGAACGGCCGGCGGGCTTGAGAATGGCGCGGACGGCGGCAACCACATGTGATGACTCCGGGCGGGACTCCGCTTCCTCCACGGTGAAAGCTGATCCGGCGATCCACAGCGCGAAGTTGATGTATTTCCTCAGCGACCAGCACGGATCAGCTCTAGGCATGATGAAGCAGATATCGTCCTCTTTTGGAAGGCCAAACAAAGTAGTTTCGCTTTCACAATGAAACACACAGCATCTCCACGAAATGGCGGTGGCGGCAACAATAATACAGCGAGAATCAAAGTTATGCCTTCTTTCTTTGCGTGAACATTTGGGTGGTGTTATGCAAATTTTCCCACACAGTGATGTAGACATGTGGGGGTGTGTTTAAACGAGGCGTTTTAGGAGGGCGTGGACAAGTCCTAACTTTAATAAAGAATATCTCTTCGGGTTTGAGACTTTAGTCTTTGCAACATTAGGGATCTTATCTATGCACGAACAGCTTGTAACATTCCAAAGAGAAATGAACATTTGAAATTGCATCATATGACCCCTTTAAAGCACTTGAATACGACAAGCTCTTAATCACGACTTCATAAGTGGGAAATAGGAAGTTTCCCATAGCACATGAAGACAGCAGAGAAGCTCTCTCGCTCAGCACAGTGGAGTGCATCCTTTTGTTTGTTTGTGTTTTATTATCTTGAGTCGTTTGGGACGCGGTAACACGGCCCTCTCACAATATATATTGCTTTACAGATCTATCACTTTTGCCACTCAGAAATGTTCACGCAATCATGCTGCACGTGTCAGAAGTTCCGCGCTCACACTACATGCGTACTGCGCTCTGGCCCACGTCTTCCAACCGAGCCAGGGACGGCTAAACGAACCGCGCCCAAACGCGGCACGGAGCGATCACACTAGTCAAATTAACCGGGCTTTGGGGGTCAAACGTGCTCGGGCACAGTTAAGATTGCCTAGTGTATGAGTACACCTTCTCCCGCATCCCGCACACACGAGTCTCTACCCTCCCGCACCCTCATCAAGTGTTGTCCCGCGCCGCACTCTGCTGCGTTGGGTCACGCGATAGTGCAGGTCTCTACTCGGAAGGTGCCTGTTATAATGTTATGATCGAGGCTCTGGACTCTGAGCATAACTCGTTTTTCTATAACAAACTAAAATATTTTCTATAAAAATGTTAATGCCCTGGCAGTGCCAAATAGCTTGTTTTATATTTAATTTGATTACATTAATGTCATAAGTTGAGATTTACAAAAAATATTTTAACTGCTACTAAAAGGATTACTGCTGAAAAAAAGCACGTTATTTGTTTAAAATGTTTGCAAACCAAACGTTATTGCACTTTTGTTCATATAGCAGTACTTTTAAATGAAAAAAATTGCACAATACACTACTTTTGAATTATTTTTGAATGTGCATAACAATGCAGAAAATCATGCGATTAATCGCGATGAAAAATTTTAATCGTTGCTCAGCACTATATATATATA
>NW_015552566.1:841737-842394 GCF_001515605.1 Sinocyclocheilus anshuiensis
CTATGAGTCTTGTGAAAACACAGAAGGGTTAAACTTGACAGCTGGGGGCTGCAGCAGGACCACATGTGCAGGGTTGTTTTAATGAGATGGAGGAAGCTGTGTGGACTGAAGATCTCACATTTGTTGCCACTGCACACTGATTGGTCATTTAGTGGTCATTACACCAGTGCCGCCTGACCCCCACCGCCTTGGTTGGCACTGATAATCTCTCCCTGTGATGAATCTTTCACTTTGGTAGCTGTCTAAGATATCGGAGCAGAGTTGCATTTGGCAGTGTTATACAGAGAGGCAGGAAAGAGAGAGAGAAGTAGGCTGCTGTAAGTCACTCCAACACTGTCGCGGTGACCGTGATTTCACCAAGTACAACATGTTCCTGGATCAACATCCTTGTTGATCCTGGAACAACATTCCTATCAACCAATCAGAATTGAGGGATAACTTTTCAGGGAATATCTGTTTTAGGCTTATGATCAGGGTTAGGTGCTTCTACACACTTGTTAATCTATTGCACTTTTGTTCATATAGCAGTACTTTTAAATGAAAAAAATTGCACAATACACTACTTTTGAATTATTTTTGAATGTGCATAACAATGCAGAAAATCATGCGATTAATCGCGATGAAAAATTTTAATCGTTGCTCAGCACTATATATATA
>NW_015552566.1:842591-890860 GCF_001515605.1 Sinocyclocheilus anshuiensis
TTTTAGGAATAAATTATGGGTAGGGTTAGGTTTAGGGTTAGGGATTGGGTTAAGTCTATATTTTTGGACAGTTATGTTGATCCAGGATCAACAAAAAATGTTGATCCAGGAACATGTCTTACTTGGCAAAATCACGGCGACCCACTGTCGCAGCACATTGACTGTTTAAATGCATTCACCCCTTGCACCTTAAATCGCTCGAGTCGGCTTTGCTGACCCCCTGTGCCCAGCCCTCTGAACGTGAGGAGAGTAATTACTGTTGTCTAAGTGGTAATGGAAAATCTGTGTCACACGTACACGCTCTGCACATAAACTCACATGCACTGAATCGCTCGGCTGCAATCGGGAGACCGTAATCAGTTTGGATTTGCCATTACGTACGCTCTGCACTTCAGTGGGGCCTGCTGTGCACCTGTGATATGGATGTCGGTTAACAGCAGTGTCCTTAAAAACAGCGATGTTCTGGTTCTTAGCTCTGTTTGCCTTGTTTTATTCCCTCGGTGAGCAAATTGTGCCACCATCCAATCACATCCTCCCAGTTCCCCTTGTACGCGCCGGAGTGACAAGCAAAGGCTCTGTAGTGGGCTTCAAAGTACTAGCGAAAACTGCACGCAAGTTTTTTTTTTTTTTTTTTTACTTTTTTGTGTTTGAAATGCTGGCCAACGTGCTTAGGCTGCAAAACAAATTGACTAAGCCCTGGACTTGTTGCATCATGCATGCCTGTGTGTGTAGAAAGATTTGCCTATTCTGTCTGTGAATGTAGATAACAATGATTCTTGGGTCTGTAACACTGTATCTTACTTACTGTTCTTGTTTTTGTGTTTGTTTCACGTCTAATTAGTAATAAAATGTCAGTACATCCCTAACCTGCTGAGCCCCGCGTCTCTGGCCAATTTCCATAAGTGATTTCAAGAACGTGGATGCTTTATGTAGCTGGAACTTTCAAAACAACTAAAAAACATTTGCTTTGGTGATGTTACTTGATGGTTGATAGAATCAATACAACAGTTAGCATATAAACCTGTGTGTAGGGTTAGAGTTGTAGGTCCTCACATGCATGTTCACAGATGTGGATGACAACACCATACTAATACGTAAGTGACAGTGTTTCCTGAACTGTAAATTTACTGAATCAATGTAGTCGATTGGTGAACAAATGACTCTTATCAACCGGTTCTTTTTAGTGAATCACAAACATACAGCACAGTCAATGTAGTCGATTGGTGAACTAATGATGAGTGAATCAAGTGAATCAAGACCATAAGCACGACAAATGTAGTCTAACCAATCTCTAAAATGACTCTTGTGAGTCAATTGTTTTAATGAATCAAGACCATATGTGCAACCAGTGTAGTTTGGTGGCCAAACTATTGCCTTTTATGAACCAGTTCTTTTAAATAAATGACAAACATATGACACAGCCAGTGTAGTCCAAACAAACAATTCTAGATCATAAATGTAACCTGTGAAGTCCAACCAGTCTCTGAATAAATGACTCTTTTGAACCAGTTCTTTTTAGTGAATCACAAACATACATCACAGTCAATGTAGTCGATTGGTGAACTAATGATCAGTGAATCAAGATCATAAGCTCAACAAATGTAGTCAAACCAATCTTTGAAATGACTCTTTTGAGTCAATCGTTTTAATGAATCAAGACCATATGTGCAACCAGTCTAGTTTGGTGGCCAAACTATTGCCTCTTATGAACTGGTTCTTTTAAATAAATCACAGCAGCCTGTGTAGTCCCAACAAACAATTCTAGACCATACGTGTGACCTGTGGTCCAACCTGTCTCTGAATAAATGACTCTTTTGAACCAGTTCTTTTTAGTGAATCACAAACATACAGCAACGACAGCATGACTCTTATTAGTCATCTAGTGCATATAGTCCAGCTATATAGTGCCGAACGAATGACTTCTATGAGTTGGTTATTTTTAGTGAATCACAAACATATAGCATGAGCAGTGTAGTCTGAGGGATTCTTGAACAAATGACTCTAATGAACGGGTTACTTTACAAATCCGGTTACATTAAGATTACTCTTTTAGAAGAGACACTTTTATGGCTTAATAACCACATTTTCAGGCAAGGCCAGGTTCAGACTGTAATTTAGCATTTCATTCTCCCCCTCTATCAGCACCACAAGCCATACACCTCTGGCTCCAACTGGAAGACAATAGCAGAGATCCTGTGAAAGGGTTGTGGGGTAAAATTACCGGCTACGAACTGGCAGCTCTCTGGCAGTTCCATCTCTGCTGCTGTGCCGACAGACAGTCACCTGTGTCTGCCAGGGCTTATCTTCACAATGAATGGAGATGATAGGATATCAGAGCCAATGGTGGAATATCAACAGCAGCCAGTACGCACTGCCAGCGCTGTTAATCTGCTAAAGGTCAGACAAAGCCTTCAGGCTGATCACACTGAGAGTAGCTGGCTCTCTGATCAGCTTCACCACCAGAGAGGGATAGAGAGAGAGACCACACACTTATGATGACTATCGGACCCCAGAGGCTCTCTATTGTGTTGAGGGGCTTTCAGTTCAACCTACACTAACAGGTACTATGAACTATAATCTCGCTGGGGCTGGACGAGGGACATGATGGAATCCTAAGAACAGAAAGGTCTAATTTAAGGGTTAGATACACTGTGTGGGGGGAATTCGCTAAATGAATCATGTCCTCTGATGCCTGCCTGTAGTGTCAGGTGTTTTAGTATAAGAAATCACATAAATAAGTAACTTTTTGGAGGTTTTTGAATAAAACACTGCAGTTTAGTGAATTAATTTATGTGTTTATGTGCACAAAATACCATACGTTTTTTGAAACAACATTGCTGCTGGTATGAAGGGCATCTGTAGTCCGATTCCCAGAATGAATGACTCTTCGATTACTCTTCAATAGGTAATTATTTTCAATGAATCAAGACCATGATGAGTGTAGACCAAGCCATATCTGAATGAATAAGTCTCATGAATCAGTTCTTTTTAGTAAATCACAAATTTACAGCACAGCCAGTGTAGTCTGATTACCGAATGACTTGTATCATCTGATTCTTTTTAGTGACTCAAGACTATAAGCACAATGAGTGTATTCCAACCAATATCTTGAATGAGTCAGTTGTTTTAGCGAATCAAGTCAATAAGTGCAACCAAGGTTGATGTGCAGGTTGATGGTCCAACTAATGACTCTTGTGAACCGGTTCTTTTAAGTGAATCACAAACAGCGCAGCTAGCAGGGATGGGCAAAGATACATCAAAATGTTTTTTTAAATAAAATACCAAATACCTTAATTTTAAGTGTATCAAAATAAACTACAAAATACAGCAGCCACACCAAGTATCAAAATAAACTACTGTATTTTTGTATTTTAAAAATACTACAAAATACTTTTACAAGGGAGCATGAAATTTCTTCACAAACCTTCCATCAATCCTAGTCATGCAATAAATCTGACATATGCAACCAGTTAACAGATCAAATAAAGAGGTTGACTGGCACAAAGTATTTTATGTATTTTGAAAATACTCATCTTAAATGTATTTAAATACAAATTACATTAGATTTTTGCCGAAGGCTTTCAAATACAAAATACAAAATAGTATTTTGTATTTCAAATACGTATTTTAAATACATGTATCTGAAATACTGCCCATCCCTGGCAGCTAGTATAGTCCAATCGCTCTTTTGAACCAGTTATTTTTAGTGAATCGCAAACAAACAGCTCAATCAGTGTAGTCCAACTGCTGAAAGGTCTTCTTAAAGGTTAGGTAAACTGTGTGGGGGAATCCGCTAAATTAATCATGCCCCCTGATGCCTGCATGAAGTGTCAGGTGTTTTAGCATAAGAATCATGTAAATAGCAATCTAATTAGGATGTTTGTTAATAAAAGTTGCTGTTTAGTGAATTAGCACATGAATTTATGTGCACACAACACCATGTGTGTGCTTTGAAATAACCTTGCTGTTGTAACCCCAGGTACAGATGGCCTGTGTGTGCCCCAGTGCCCACAGTTCAGGCGCACACACGGTTTTGAAAGGCAGAGATAACACCGATGCCACCTTAGCCAGCATGATAAACCGCTACAAACCCATCCATAACAAATACACATCCCTGAAATATATCTCAGAGACCTTTCTGCATGGAAAAATACACTCTGTGCCAATCCCAATGGCAAAAAAGAGCTTTTAGACGCTCTGAGATATTGGCTATCTGAAATTGTATCTATGTACTTTGTATCTGTGTCTATGCCTCGAGTACTTTTATTTTAGATGGCCAAAAGAGCTTTACATGTAGGCTGTAAGACAAAAATAAACATAGTTCACCCAGAAATGAACATTTGCACCAAACATTGATCAATGTTTGCATTTATTGAATACATATGACATGATATTTGGTCACACAACATGCAAGAACATTAGTTGACACTTGCGTCACCATATTGGTTGTGTCGATCAATGTTTTAATTTGATTTTAGAGTGAACAAAGGTTTTAATTTCAAAGTGAACATGTTGCTTCAGAAAATGTACAGTATCCAGCCTCAGCTGAGTTGTATTGATTAATTTCATGCTACTTATTTCCTTGAAAGTTCTGGGTCTCATTGACTTAATAATATGACCAAAAATAGCTGAAAATCTTCATGATACTTTCTTTTGTGCTTTGCAGAGAAAGTTTGGAATGAAATGAGGGTGAGTAAATGACAGAATTTTTATTTTAGGATGAATTGTCCCTTTAAAGGAATATTCTGGCTTCACTATAAGTTAATTTTATAACTTTGTTTCCATGATAACGGAACACCATAAATGCTAAAACACTGAAACAACTTTAAAAATTATAATTTAAACAGCTTTACAGTTCAAATAATACACATTTTAAAAGAAATTTGAATGTAAGTGCTTTTATCAAATTATAAGGTTCATATTTATGCTTTTAAATCCTTCAAAAATTGGCCCCATTCACCTTCATTCAAGTGACTAACCGTAACCTTGATTTCTGCTTTTTTGAGAAGGGGTCAAAATAATTTTTTGTGGAGATCAACATTAATCCATAAATGCTGTCGATTGAGCTCAACTTGTACTGAACCCAAAATATTCCTTTAAATGCAAGTGTAGGGCACCACTCAGAAAGCTAAATTTAGAGAGATACAGTCAAAACAGCCTCTTTGCTTTATTAGATAATGGCTACAGATGATTACTCTGTAATTACGTAGATCACACACTCATATAAACACACACACTTTTGCACGTAATGGGCAAGGCACTATTTTAAAGTGGAGCTCTTTCATTTGTAAAAGTGATGCCAATAATCACTCCAAAATTTAAATCTCACAAAATTCATTTTTCGAATGCATCGTAATTGCATAGTTCACATAATAACGTCGCTGGAATAAGAAAGGGCTCATTTTAAACAGCGCTGTTGTGTTGACTTGATGCATTTCAAATTGTGTGGGATAAACACACACATTCACCCCACCACTGAAATCAACCCTCCCACACACACGGTCTGACCGACAGCATTTACAGTCTATCACAGCAGCATACACTGAAACAGCGCTCAAAAAAAAAATGTTTTCAGATGAGCACACTCAGCTGCCAAGTGTACAGGCCCTTGAGCTGCGGCTAATGCCACACAATTGTAAGCCTCTCTCTGAAACTGAAACAATGACATATAAATGACTAGAATGGAATAGAAAAAAAAGAAGAAATGTGAAACTGAGAAGACAGTCCTGCAGAGTGCTCTGACTCCATCCTATGCAATTATCACAGTGTGGGTCGAAACTATTAAGCAATAGGCTCTATTAGAAGTCCATAGTCAAACTGCATGGACTGTCTAGTTCACGTTATAGCCATTACGGACCCAGCATCCGGTAATTCCCAAGGCATACGTGATCTAACTCCCAAGGCAATGCTGCTAACTTGACTGTATTTTTAAATTGCATGACAGTAGGTCAGAATGCTGTAGCTTTTCCAGTAACAATCTGCTCTTCCCCAAAAGTTTAGTGCGTTAAATTTCTGTCACACTGTATTATTTGACAAAACTGAGGCAATAATTAAATGCTCATTTGTTAACTAGTCTCTCGCACTCTCTCAAACAGTATGTACAGTAGTATTGGAAAGTATAATTCATTCTCTAGTGAATCTTATGATTCATAAAAAAAATTAATTAAATAAAATTAATATATATTTTTTTACTGCAATTGAGATTTATTCGTTTAGAAACCACCATGTTGTTGTGTGAAAGTAAGCTACAACTAAAAAAATTGCTAATTATTTATTGAAAAGATCTACACTACAAACTATTCTCAAACGTAGATACTGTAACTACTAAAAAGCTTATAGTTTAGAATCAATGTCATTTTAGTATCATTTAAATACTCTCATTCTTTTTATTAACAGTTGGAATAATCTTTTATTTGTTTTTCATTATAATTTTAGTTTAATCTTTAGTGATTATTTTATTTTATTTTACTTGTACCATTTAGATTTATTTTTATTTCAGTTTTAGTTTGTTCAATTTTATTTTTTATTTGTATCCAGTTACAATTTTTTTTAGTTAATAAAAGGACTGTATAAGCCCTGTTTTAGAGCTACATTGAAGCTACTTAAAGGGATAGTTCACCCAAAAAAGGAAATTCTGTCATTTACACACCCACATTTGAACTTTTTCTCTGAAGCAAAATATATTTTGAAAATGTCTCAGTGTTTCATTTATTTATTTATTTTTTAAATATATTTTTTATTTATTTTTTGGCCACACAATGATATTCAGTGAGATCCGGTCTTGTTTTGACCTTCATTATAAGGACAGAAGCAGTATGTGTTTGACAGAAGTAAGAAAATCATGCAACACAAGTGAAACACAATGACAGAATGTTCATTTTTGGGTGAACTATCCCTTTAAGGGGCAAGCAACTTTGAAACTGTAGCTTCCCTCACACTGGACGAGACACACAAGGGTAAGATTTTCATGTCAACACAAGGGCCAAATGCTCGATGTGGCTTTTGTTTTCCGATAGAACCTAAACCCACAATAAAGATAAAAAAGACCATTAGCCGAATTTGTTCCGCCTGCCAGCTTACATTCACAAATCCTCCGCCCGCTTTCATGAGCACGACAACCCCGTCACCCCTTTGATGTGTGTGCAGAGCAGTCAGGGTGTTGATGGAGAGGAGATCAGTTCAAACCATCCCGGCACTGCCACTGTTATTAATAGTCTCCAAGCTGACATTCAGCCAAACAAAGGGCACGTGGAGAATAGACTGCTGATGGAGTGGATATAGAGACGAGCTGGTGTCAGTTGCCTTGGCATTCATGTTTGAACAAGGTTTGTGTGTGTGTGTGTGTGTGTGTGTGTGTGTGTGTGTGTGTGTGTGTGTTGTATGTTAATTCACTACGAGCTGGTGTCAGTTGCCTTGGCGTTCGTGTTTGAACAAGGTTTGTGTGTGTGTGTTGCATGTTAATTCACTCCAAAGTAAAGTGACTCTCATTGTCTTTGAAGATGTCAGGAGGAGATGAAAGAGATCTCTCAAGCTCCCTCTCTCTCTTTCTCTCTATCTCTCTCTTTCGATTTGCACATATCCCAACACTGACATGTGCTGGCCTCAGCACTGTGTTCTTTATCGAGGATTTTGCATAAGGGACTGTCTGCACTCACTTTGGCCAGGTGTAGGGATGTACAAAAGGACATATTTTCAAATCTTTATTTTCCATTCCCTTGAACCTAGTCGGACACATTTCCTAGGAGGCCGTTACCCAAGACACGTTGGTAACACTTTAGTTTAGGGACCAATTCTCACTATTAACTTGCTTATAAACATGCCTATTACTAGCATATTCCATATTTATACTAGCATGACCATATTTTAGAACAACTGCTTCACTATTAATAAGCAGCAAATTAGCAGTTTATTGAGGCAAAAGCCATAGTTAATAGTTAGTTAATAGTGAGAATTGGACCTTACAATAAAGTGTGATGGACACATTTAAAATCAGTTAAATTAATTGTTTGTTTGTTTGTTTATTTTGTTTTAATCAAGTCTGCTGACACAAATATTCTTTAATTGTAGTATTTTTTGTCAGGTCATATTAATTCATTTTAGCCAATTTTACTGTGAATGCTAAATTAAATAAAATATTTTATATATTTTTGTCTTCAAACTAATTGTGACTACATCAATATTCTACAGTGTTTTTAACACTGAGTACAAGGACAAGGTTGAACTAATTTTATCTTCATAATATGCTATAATAAAGCAATAGTTCACTCAAAAATGACAATTCTGTCATTATTCATTTCCCCTGTCATTCCAAACCTGTATGAAGTTTTCTTCTGTGGCATACAAAAGAATATTATTTGAAGAATGTTGTTGTTGTTTTTTTTCCACAATGGCAATCAATAGGGTTCAACATTTTTTAATTTGTCTTCTTTTGTTTTCCACATAAGAGAGTCATAAATGTTCGGAATTTTCCTTCTTTGGGTCAACTTCTCCTTTAAAAATGCAATGTTTTCCTCAAAAACTTACTGACAAGTCAGTTATCAGACAACTAGTCAACCGTCCATACTAAGGTGTTTCTCAAGGTATTTTTGAGAGATGTTTCTTACCTCAAAACTGGCAACCGAATTCAGGCTTTGCAAAAACCAGCCCACTCTCTTGCTTATCGTAGTAGGCAACACACAAACACCATTTTCATGTTGTACTAGCCACAATTAGCACGATCATCCTTGCCACACTGGATTCATGCCCACTTCTCAGCACATAAACAGAGGAGGAAGAAATTAGAATAGGCCTGTTCTTCGCCTAAAATTGTGCCTTGAGTGTTGCCGGTTGTGTGTGCTTTGTCACTTTCTCTCCTGCACGATCTCACTCGGGGGCCAAATCCTAATGGGGAGACAAAGCCGGTTTTGGCGTGCTGTGCTGCACTAATGCTGGGCCAGACATTTGAATTCAGAAGCGGTGCCAGTCAGAATGGTGCAATGGAGAGCAATAGATGGAATCAGATTTAAGCCTCTCATCCACTTGCCCAACAAACTGCTGGGCCATACGGCATTCTGGGCCAGCATAGTACAATTGGCCTGCTCGGGTAATGCAGATTCTCATTACCGAGTTACTTTAAGGAGAGGCAGACATGACGCATTACACAGGCAGAGCCTACACTTATTGGAGAGTGTTTAATTCTCTTTTTGCAGTAGTGCTGGTCAATACGCTAGTATCAGTTCCTTCATTTCTCACTCACTCCCTTTATTTATCTCACATATTGGAAAAGGGCATATCATGTGACAACAATACTATAGCTACCAGATACAGGCTAACAGTTCCTCTGCTGTCACCTCTATAGGTCCTCACGTCTTCAAGAAGGACAGTGGGAAGTCTCCGAGTTTAATTTGACAATATGTCTGCCTTTTGTCACTCTGAAAAGGCGATCATTAACGTCCCTGTCTTGCTCACCACGCTTCAATGAGGATCTGGTGATTACGGACGTCGTGATGAGAGACACAGTAGCAGTGGTCATGTTAATTTTGTCTCTTAATAAGCTTTGCTGATGAAGCCCTGCACAAAGCTGTGCTGCAACGCAATACTTAGAGAAGAACCAAAGGGGACTGCCTTGGGCCTCCCGGGGTCATTTAATGGCCATACCAGGTGAACGGATGACAAGGAGGAAGGGTATGACATACCATAATGGGCTTTTGCTTCTAAAATGGCTTCTTCGACTTCTAATTTCTAGCTGGCTGGTTTTCAGAGGCTCTGCTTATTATCTAGCTCCTACCTGGTGCTTAAATAATTTATTCTGCTACCTACAGAATACTGCTACTCTCTGCATTTGAAACATCCTGGTGTTCCAGTGCAGGGTTCATAATGCAGATCCAACAGGATGACTCTTCCAAGGTCAATTAAAACCAAGAGGCTTCATAGCAGAGGAGCGCTAGCTAGCATTAATCATCATATTGCTTTTCAGGCATTTCAGCCCCCATTCCCAGACCAATGAGTAGAAAGAGATGCCCAGGGAAATCAGGTGCTGGATACAAAACAGCTGAAGATAACCGTGCTGGACAATGCAGCTTACGCTGGCAGATGTATTATGAAAAATGGTAGCTTGGACCAGCAACAAACCGGCTATCATCTGGTCATTCATGGTGGTCAGACTGGTTTTTGGAGATGGTCGACTAGCTAATGACCAGCTTGAACCATCTAATGAACAGCTTTGACCAGCTAGAAATGAGCTACCACCTTCTGAAACACTGCTAAAAGCTTAAGATGGATTTTCCAACAGGGAAGTTTTTGTCTGTCTGTCTGTCCATCTATCATATGCGTCTGTCTGTCTATCTGTCTGTCTGTTTGTCCATCTATCATATGCGTCTGTTTGTCTGTCTGTCTGTATGTCTATCATATGCATCTGTCTGTCTGTCTGTCTATCATATGCGTCTGTCTGTTTGTCTGTCCATCTATATATGCATCTGTCTGTCTGTCTGTCCTTCTATCATATGCATCTGTCTGTCTGTCTGTCTGTCATATGCGTCTGTCTGTTTGTCTGTCCATCTATATATGCATCTGTCTGTCTGTCTGTCCTTCTATCATATGCATCTGTCTGTCTGTCTGTCTGTCTGTCCATCTATCATATGCGTCTGTCTGTCTGGTCTATCATATGCATCTGTCTGTCTGTCTTTCTATCATATGCATCTGTCTTTCTGTCTGTCAATCTATCATATGTGTCTGTCTGTCTGTCTGTCCATCTATCATATGTATCTGTTTGTCTGTCCATCATATTTGTCTGTCTGTCTGTCTGTCTGCCCATCTATCATATGCATCTGTTTGTCTGTCCATCATATGTGTCTGTCTATCTATCTATCTATCTATCTATCTATCTATCTATCTATCTATCTATCTATCTATCTGTCTGTCTGTCTGTCTGTCTATTTGTCTGTCTGTCTTTTTTCAAGGCTTTTTTAACTTTTTAAACTTTAAACTGTCTGTTTCTCTTTCTGTCTGTCTTCTTTTTTCCCCAAAAACCTTCAGACAAAGCTTTGTCAAGCCAATAAAAGCTATATGCCTTTTCAGTTTCATTTCATTTTAATTTTATTTTTTCTACTCTATTTTATATTAATTGCAGGATTTTGCAATCCACATTTAGGATTTAAAGGCATTCTTAGTTCAGTTCTGAATGGCACACAACCCTGCAGTAGAGGGCCGATTGCTGACAGAATACCGTAGCGGTTTCATTCAGCATCGCACCTGTCACAGGATCACGGATTCACAGATAGCTCTCTCAGGGCCTGGTGGTATAGCAGAAAATTGTGTTGTTGTGGTTTACCAGGCCTAGTGGGAAGCTCTGTGAACGGAGGCTGCACCAGCTACTATGGTTTTATGGAGCAACGGTCCTCTCCCCAGAGGCCGTGTGGTGTGAGCAGCAAACAGTGTTAATTGAGAGGGAACTCACATAGCTGTTGCTCAGCAGGTGTGATGGCAAGAGGAGCTATCGGAAGATGGATGATCTTGTATTTCAGATCTCAGGTTTGTTTTTAAAGTCTTGAAATGGAGACAGCCATGGAGTCTGGGGAAAAATACATCTCTTTCTTGATATTTTGTCAATGTTGGATTGGACTCCAAAGCGCATTTTTTTTACAGAGACCATGTCAGAAATACATTAGAGGTTTGTAAGCTGGCAATACATTTTTCAGCGTGTTACCTTTTGAACCACTTCCAGTACAATAAGGAAAAACAAGTATTTCTGTGGTTTATATTGTAGACAAATTTCTTCTTAAAGGGGTCATATGATGCTTTTTTAAAGATCATTATTTTGTGTATTTGGTGTAACAGAATATGTTGACATGCTTTAATGTTCAAAAAACACATTATTTTTCAAATACTGTACATTAGGCCCCGCCTCTCTCAAACGCTTCGTTTTCTACAAAGTCCCTCCTTCCGACAAGCGCAGTCTGCTCTGATTGGCCAGCTGACCCAGTGCATTGTGATTGGCCGAACACCGCAAGCACTCGTCGGAAATGTAACGCCCCTTACCATAATCACGAGCGTCATCTTTCAAAATAAATGTAAAGACAGTAAATAATGTCATTAGTTTTACCATCAGTTCAAGCCCGAAAGGGGAACAGACACAGCAATGATGCAGTACACAAGCCACGGTTAAGACAGCTGACTCCACTTTGATGTGACTCTGTCTCTCTCTCTCTCACACACACGGCGCACACACACACACACACACCCACACACACACACGATGCGCAAAACTCCGCATTTGAACAGTCAATAGCAAATACTTAAACTAGTAACAAAACATACTTACAGTCGCTGATTCAGAAGCGCCAGATTGTCATAGCAAAGTCAGAATTACCTCCTCTCCTAGGTTCATGAAACGGTCGTCCATAAAATGCATTGCTGTTCTGTTGTAAGTGATCTTAAAGATTCCTAAATGCATCTACTTTCAGAAGGCCAAATAAAGTGCTTTTGCTTTCGCCTAGAAACACACAGCGTCTCCCTGACATGCTGCATCAACACTAACTGCGGTTACTGAAACCACGCCTTCTTTCTTTGCGTGCACATTTGGGCGCATTATGCAAATATTTCCACATAGTGAGGTAGATATGTGGGGGCGTGTTAGAACGAGCCGTTTTAGGGGGGTGTGGCAGAGTCTTAACTTTGATAAAGAATATCTCTTTGGTTTTGAGACTTTAGTCTTTGCAACTTCAGGGATCTTATCTATTCACAAACAGCTTGTAACACTCCAAAGAGAAAGGAAAACTTGAAATCGCATCATATGACCCCTTTAAAACACTTTCGGCTTTATTTTAAGGTCCAATTCTTGCTATTAACAAACCATTAACTACGACTAAGTTGCAGCTTATTAATAGTTAGTAAGGTAGTTGTTAAGTTTAGGTATTGGGTAGGATTAGGGATGTAGAATGTGGTCATGCAGAATATGTGCTTTGAAAGTACTAATAAACGTGCTGGTAATATGCATGCAAATAAGCAACTTGGTAATAGTGAGAATTGGTTCCTATAATAAAGTGTTACTATACTTTCTAACTGACTTCCCATTGACCATACAAGATGCATCTTTGTCCCTCTAGAAGATTTCGATTGAACACACGACTGCGTTTTACAAATTCCTCTAAAAACTCAAGCCATAAAATAGGATACAGTTCCTCTGAGGTGCTCCAACACTAATCCACTATTAAATTAACTATTAAATATGATCAAAGACTATTAAATCAATTTCCAAACTCAGTATGCACAAATGTACTTCCAACAAGCCACTCGCTTCTGTAATAAGGTAGACGTATCTGCGTGTGAAATCAGATAATTACTGCAGAATGCAGTGATCTCACTTTAATTAAAGCGCAGCGAGAACAAGCCCCGGCTGATGGAGGGGGCAGCTGCAGAGGTCAGGTTGCGCAGCCTTAGCAGTTAAACCTGTGTCTTACCCCACACTGCTCACAGCGCAGGTGACATTATCAGCTACTTAATTGGAAGCTAGTTTTGATCTCCTCTGAGGATTAATTCGGGCCGCATTACAGCTTGTCAAACAACGGGCTATTTTCAATTAATGCAAAATTAATCTTTGATGCTGCAGCCACATGTTTTAGCAATGTGCATGTGGCATTTTTCTGATGTCCTGTTTGTAGTGAGCACTAGAAGAAGGGTAGTAATTATTCCACTACAGCAGTTCCCAACAGAGAGGGAGCGGAAAATACGACTGCGTGATGCTGTTCTGAAGTGCCGAGCTTATGGCAGTAGATAACACTGTGACAGCGACATTATTTAGCATCGTGGGGGGGAAATGATCACATTAAAGGCACGTTGCGCAAGGAGCCTCGATCCATTGAGCATTATGTGAATGACCATGCCATGTGGTCCTCAATTATTAAATGTGTTGTAATAAAATGTTAAAATAAATCTGGTGGCGGATTTCTGCACAATGATAATGTTTCTGTCTCAGGGATGCTCAGCGACTCTGTAAATGCTGCGAACAATGTCCAAACAGGGTAATCCAAAGGGTTAATCAGAAACAAAGGCGGTGGTCCAGGCGAGGGGTAAACAGTATCCGAACAGGGCGAGACGAGAGGGGTAATCCAAGACAGGCGATATCGAACAGGGCAGGCAGAGAACAGGCGAAACAAGAGAACAGGCTAGAGTCCAAACACGGGAAAACAGGCAAGGCAAGACTATGATTAGACTAAGCAAACTAGAGCAGGCTCCGTAAAGTAGCTATCAGCTAGGGTAGCGATATACGCTTACAATACTCGGCCATGAGAAGGATCTGAGAGGGTGTTATATAGTGTGTGTCATTGGTTGCAGGTGAGAGAGTGTAATCGGTGAAGTGGAACATGGGAAATGTAGTCTGTGGTAACGTGTAACAGTCTATGTAGTGAGAAAGTCAATATAATGGACGAGCGACCTCTGGTGGCAATCCGACGGAAGTCCACAGACCGGATTCGTGACAACTGGGTGCTCTAATTGGTGCCTGATAGAAATCCTACAAATGGTATGTTACTTAACTATGTAAATATGCAAATTAATGTTTCAAAATAGATCACACATTAAATTAAAAGACTGAAACTATAAACTGTCAGATTAAATAAGTTTTCCCCCCAGGTAGCCTGCTAGCAAGCCAGTTACAAACCAACATACTGTATTGCTACTCACTCAGTATACTGGTAACCAGTTAGCCTGCTAGCCTAATAAGTTACTCTGTTTGTGTGTGTGAGAGAGAGAGAGAGAGAGAGAGAGAGAGAGATATTAAGCAGCAGAACTGTTTTCAACATTGATGTTAATAAGAATGTTTCTTAAGAATGTCCAAATTGACATACTGATTTCTGAAAGATCATGTGATACTGAAGACTGAAGTAATTGCTTTTAAAAATTGAGGTTTTTATATATTAAAATAGAAAACAGTTTTAAATTATAATATTTTACAAAATTACTATTTTTACTGTATTTCTTATCAAACACAGACGTATAGAGATGTTTATTAGTATTATTTACTAATAGCTTCAGGAATCGAAGTGATTGAATCAAAAGAAAATTTGTTTCGCTAGTACAAGATTTTTTTTTTTTTAATCAAGCATCAGAGGTGGCTACCATGTGTGGTCTAAGGGGGGTAGAATCTTGCTCAACACTGTTGAACATCTTGCTTTCTGTTTTTCCATCAAGATATTTCCTCCTTTTTCCATGTTTCTCTCTCTTTATTCTATCTCTCTCCGTGTTCCCTAGTGGGGTTCCTCTAGAGGCAGGGTGGGCTATTAATAGCAGGGCAATGCAGGGAAACTTGGCCCAGCTCAGCGTGGCTCTGAAGCAGACACTGTGAAGCTTACTGCGGTGCAGTCCTATACAGTTCAAGCATCTTGTGGTCCTCAGGGCCGAGCCGTGTTGCACACATACAAGACTACAGGCCGCCCCATTAGAGCCGCCTCTGATGGTTGGTGTGGATTTAGCAGTGCACCAGTCTAAATCGACCTTGGCCACTTTGACATCCAACATGGCACTGTATCACTGTTTAAACATGTAGACAGATAAAATATGCATATAAATCTGCATTATCAAGGCCGTTATTGCCATAAACAAAGTTATTGGCTCATTTGATACATCCCAGATTAAACCTCATCTCCATTAGAGGCAAAGAGATGTAATTCACTATGAGAAACCCAGATATCCATGGCTGAGCAATTGCATTTGGTGTAAGACTGTTTCAGCAAGCGATTAGTTTGTAATTGCCTGTGCTAAGAGGTTATCGTGTCAGAGCAGGCATTGTGTAGTATACTCTGGTACAAATAATAAAGGGGTTTATATAAAGTACACGTTGAGGCCGAAAAAAGAGGCCCTCTGAATGGAGCTCGTCGATGCCCTAGGATCAGCCCACTGTATGCAGCATGTGGCAGCTCAGCTTGCATTTGTGATTCGGTAATTTGGGGAAAGGATCAAGTACTCTGAGTGCCTGAATGTTGCAGCTTAAAATTAATTGGGTTTTTTCTTGTTTATCCCCCCCCCCACCAACCTCTTTAGAATTTTGCTGTAGAGACAGAGAGAGAAACAGGAGGGGTATGAGGGTATAATTTTTCTTCCACTTAGTGTCACAGGTGAGGAGGGGAATGCTGGGTAGAATAATGATGCCTAATGGGCTGACTGAAAATACAGAGGATAATTTCTCGCAGTGCTTTATTACAGAAATGCATCTGGGGTTAGAGTTCTGCACAGTGATATAAATCTATAAACGAGTGAAGGAGAGAGCAGAAAATGGTACCTATCGTTTGGCGTATGAAAACACAGGCGAGACACCCTGTACATCTGTTTTTGGTGAAATATGTAAGGATAATGTACAATCAGCCATTCATTGTAACAAAATCAACTGCGCTAGACTGATTCGACTCTGAAACCAATCCTTAAAGGGGTTTGTGTAAGGCATAATGTCTGGTTATTAGGCAAAATGAATATTAAATAGATGTTTGTTTTGTAATAATTAATATATATGTTTATATATTATGGTTTGCTAATTTATATTTTGTTTAATTTATCTTTATTATTAAATATTAGTTTATTTATTTCATATATATTTTGTTTAAATATGTATGATTAAGGCCGGCTGTGCAATATCCCAGTTATACAACTGGTCTGAAATTAAGAAATTAAATAAATGGAAATAGTTGTTGGACATAAAACATGATTTGTGTATATTATCTTAATGCTTCCACTAAAAAGATTCACTAATTAAAAAAAAGTTCACTACAATGTACAAAACAATCAAGCTAGCAACAAGATGAACACTGGAAGAGGTAATCAAGTCGTTTTTGAGAATCAAGTATTCATCTGTTCAGAGAGATACATAACAATGTATGAAAATTACATTATATTATCCTGCTTTTTACATGGCTACATAAATGAATAAATATGGCTACTTAAGTTTCTTATCGTCATCAAGACTGCATTTATTTGATCAAAAATACAGAAAATTCGGTAATATTGTGAAATAATATTGCCATTTAAAATAATTAGAATATACTTTAAAATATAATTATTCTTGTGATGCAATGTCGAAATTTTTTTCAGCGTCACATGATCCTTCAGAAATCATTCTAATATGCTGATTTATTATGAATGTTGGAAACAGTTGTGCTGCTTAATATTTTTTGGAACCCGTAATACTTTTTTTTCAGGAATCTTTGATTAATAAAAAGTTAAAAGAACATTTATTTAAAATGTAAATCTTTTGTAACAATATACAATACCATTCAAACGTTTGGGGTCAGTCATTTTTTTAGCTTTCTTTTTTTTTTAAAGAAATTAATACTTTTAATCAGTAAGGATGTGTTAAATTGATGTAATAAAAAGTGATACCAAAGACTTACAGTGTTAGAAAAGATTTTGAATAAATGCTGTTCTTTTGAACTTTTTATTCATTAAAGAATCCTGAAAAAAGAACCACAGATTCCGAAGCAGCAAAAGTGTGTGTGTCTGTGTGTGTTTAAGGTAGTGCATTATTGCAAGGGACTTGAAGTTAATATGTGTCTCAGCCTGGGGGGTCGTCTGCTACAAGACAGAGCTCTCAGTCATTGATCAGGTGGGCTGGCAGATTAAAACAGGAACACTTGCTTGATTAAATGCCAGCAGCACCTCCTTCTCCCTCTGTCTGTCTGTTTCAGTCTTTCTCTCATATGCGCACACATTTTCACTCCATCCCTGTGACAAAATACTGTAACTGTCAAACACAGATTTTTGGGTTACCTGCCCACGCATATCTCTCCAGTGTTTTGACACCGTTATGAGGTAAACACAAAAAATGACAAAACAAATAACATAGAGAGTGTCACTGATTATTTCTAATCCACCCATTGACTAATAGTAATTAAAAGTCAGATTTTGGGGGTCAAGCGGTGCAATAATTGCTCTGTATTTTGTGTGTTGATTGCTGCTGATTACTGAATTAATAGCTGTTACCAATCAAAGGGCATGTTGAGGGTCTCGCCCCACACATTAAGACTCGCCCCAGCAACTCCCTGGTGTGACTAGAGGAGCAGCTTCATAGTCATCAGAAATGAAAGGGTATGTTTGGAAAATTGCCTTTGGTGATTGAGCTGAATCATTTTTAATACTCAGCAAGTATCAAACAAACCGGTGAAAAGAACCCTGCAAATAATAACAAATGTTTTGGCTTGTTTGAAGTGCATGGTTTGATTACCTGTGATTGTATTCTTTCTTCGCTCCTGTACCTCTCCCTCGTTTTATTTTTCTCTCTCTCACGGTTCCGTCCTGCCTCACTCCTTTCACATTCCGCCCACATACTCACTTTTTCCGTCGAAATTTCCTGCCGGTGTGCATGCACGCGTGTTTATGTGATTGTTGATATGTGTGTATGTTCTTCATGTGGACTTTTTTCATCATCAGCGTGGCTCCATATTGCCTGTTTTTATCATGACTGTGGGCAGCTGCACATCCTCTGGCTTCAAAAAATCCATTACTGCGGATCAGGAAGCAGAGGTCCGTGCATTCAGGCCTAGTGCCCAGGAGCTTACAGTGGGGAGGGAATGGGATTTCTATGCATACTGTAACCCTGGCGGCTTTCCAGAGCCAGTAACTGGACGAACTACAGCCTCACATGTGAAGTTCACCGGACTGAGTCGCTTTTTCATTCGGTGACAGTGTGTGTGTTGTTGCACGCAACGGGGAGCTGGCAAAATGTGCGCTTGAGACATTTCACCCCTTCCTCTTTTCAGTACTGTCACGTAGCAGATGATCAAGGAAGCGAGTGGATTACAAAGAGAGAGAGAGGGAGTGTTTGAAGTGTTCCACATAGACCTGATTAGACAACATAACCACACATTCAAGCTGCTTGTCTCACTCCTGGAATATGTAACATCCATCCTCTGTTTTTCCTTAAATATACCCAGCAGAGGCAGTGCACAGTCTGGCTGCATCATTCAGATAAATCAGTGGTTCTCAAACCTGTCCTGGAGTACCCCCAGCCCTGCACATTTTGTATGTCTCCCTCATCTATCACACCTGATTCAACTCATCAGCTCATTAGTGGAGACTGCAAGACCTGAAGTGGGTGTGTCAGATATAGGGAGACATACAAAATCCCAGCATTCCATTCGGAAGGGCTCATCCCTATGCCCTAATCCCTTCAAAGGGTTTACCCTCCGGAGTGAGAGCTTCGAAGGGTTGAAGGGTGTAGGGGACCAAACAACTGTTTCTAGTGCCCTTCGGAGGGCGATATATCCCGTTTGGAATGCACTGAATGTGCAGTGCTGGGGGTACTTCATGGGGAGGTTTGGGAACCACTGAGATAAATCAATCAATCGATTTGAATCCGATTCACAAACTCTAATTCAGTTTGATTTTCATTCACTTGTTCTATTGTTTTTTTTTGTTTTTTGTTTTTTTTCTTTCCCCAGTTACTGTATATATTGTCCATTTTGCAAACATATGTGTGCTGTAAATTATACACGGAAGAATTCAAATCAGTAGCTGTTTTTGGACTCGGCTCTTAAGAGTCATTGATTTTCAGGAAATATGCATACACTATGTTTTTGATTTACTAAAAATAGAAAAAATAGATGCTTCCAAAGAGTAATTTGGTTATGAATCAGACTATGCCAGTCACGCTGTGTTTTTGATTCACTAAAAAGAAACTTTCAAATGAGTAATTTGCTCATGACTCATTTGACAAAACTGGTCACATTGTATACTTTTGATTCACTAAAACGAACTGGTTCGTAAGTGTCATTTGTTTGTGAATCAAACTGCACTGCTCACATTGTATTTTTCAATTGTTTATGAATCGATCCACACTGGCTGTGTTGTATGTATTTTGATTCATTCAAAAATGTCTCTGATTCACTTAAGAGAACCAGTTCAAATGAGTCATTTGTTCATAAATCAGACAACAATGGCCATGCTGCATGTTTTTGATTCACTACAAAGAACTAATGTAGTTCATAAACATTGTTTGTTTGTGAATCAGGAATGTACTCAAAATATATATTTGATCATGAATCAGACTGCACTGGTCCTGGAAATAGACTGCGCTTGTGGAACCTTCACTGGCTTATTTTTGCATTCAGCCTGTGAGCACAACTGTTTTGTAATACAATGTCTTTTTATTGCATTACATGCAATACGGTCTGCAACTTCACATTCACAACTCAGAAGTGTTGCAGGAAACACTGATACAGGGAACCTTTTAATTTGGTACATTATGAATATATTGATTTTAAAAATGAATAACGGGGCCAAACTATGCAGTGATATTTGCAGGATAAGAACGCAATATGTAAAAGATTGACCTTGGATTCAAATTGTCTGCAGTCCTACCTTTCACTCTTCTATCAGTCATTTCCTGTAACCTCTGAGGCAGTCACTGTCATATGAGTGGCAAAATGCCCCTTAAAAAAGCTAAACATCGGTAGGTTTCTTCCTGGCTCGTGAGATTAGGGGTCGAGGGGGTTAAAATTACTCTCTGCCAAGGCTTGTTGACATACCTTCACACACAAACACACACGCCGTGGATGTCCTCTTGTTTTCCCTCATACTGAGGCAGGGAGGACACAGACTTGGCAGACCAATTGTGCCATCTGCTCCTTCACTTAGGTTCTCCTCTCTCTGTATTTATATTCTCCCTCTCCGTCTTTTTCTCTTTTATTGTGTTCTTGTTCCTCTAGGGTCAGCCAGGTACCCACACAGGCACAAACACTGTCTGCAACAAGGAGAAAATATCCATGCTTCTGGCCTTGTCATCCAGAGTCTGACCTCTTTAACAGAAAAATAAGACTTTTGCTTTCTCTCACATCGTTGCACCTTCTGTCTGAAACTGAATTATGGATAGGAATTTTGCTATTGCTTCGTCCCACTCACAGTCACGACCTCAGAGAGAGAGCAACGTACGCAGTGACCCTGTCTGAGTTATCGCTCCACCTACAGTCATTTGCAGCTGCATTCAAATTAGCTTTGGAGTACAAGACAACCTTCTTTAAAGCCCTTGACGGCTCATTTACAGAGCATTGTCCTGTTTGTCGCTGGTTATGATGACTGTTCAATTGTTTATTGTCACAACATCCTTTATCTGCTCAACACATTGCCAGTGGTTGTATTTAGAAACAGATGGCAACATGTATTGTTGTCAAAAAACAATGTTACATGGTTCCACCGTCAAGCAACAACATGTACCACAACGGACCAGCCATTACGCACATGCATCTTCAGCAAACGTTATTTAGACCTGAGAACAAAACCCAGCGAGAGGCATCGCTGCCTACATAAGCAGGTGTCTTACAAGGCAGTATCCTAACTGTAATGAAAACTCGTACATGACTGATTTGGGATGCTACACTCATGTTTCAGTAGCAGTGAAGACAGAAGAACAACACCATACTTTAATACAATACTGTTATTGTTACCAAACTAGTAAAAGTAAAACTACAGGACATCGTTAAAATATTCCAACCGTAATTTTATGAAGCTACGAAAATATTTTTGTGCACAAAAAACACAAAAATAACTACTTTATTCAACAATTCTTCTCTTCCTTGTCAGTCTCCGCCGTGCATTCACGAGAGTACCATGCCGCATCTGTAAAGTATTCTCGTAGCTTCGTAAAATTACAGTATAACCACTGATGTCACATGGACTATTTTAACGATGTCCTTACTACCTTTCTGGGCCTTGAACATGGTAGTGCCTTTGCTGTCTATGTAGGGTCAGAAAGCTCTTTAATTTAATTGAAAATATCTTAATTTGTGTTCCGAAAATGAATGAAGGTCATGAATGTAGTAATTAATGACAGAATTTAGATTTTTGGGTAAACTATCCCTTTAATGTTTTAAGTAATTGGAATAAAATTAAAATGAAATATAAATCTTCAAAACACTGAAATAAAAGTTACAATTACCAAATCTTAAATCAATTAAAAAAAAAAAAACTAAAAATATAAAAATAAAAGCTAAAACAAAATTAGATCCCATTGACTGTTATTGTATGGAGGGAAAAAAAGAAAAATAAAGTAGTACAGGTTTGACATGAGAATGAGTAAAACAATTTTCATTTTCTCTTTAAATGTCTGAAGTTGGTGGAAATATAAATGCCTTTATCAATTGTTTGCAGATGCCACTTGGTTTGATATTAAGTATCTAATGTAATGACATTCAGACATTTTTAAGTGTGACTTAAGGGTCTTAAGTGGGGGCCACTGTCGGTATACGCATACAGATAGTGAGCTGTTTTGATTCATTATATGGGCTGAGTCAGGTCATCAACAGATTAATGGTAGTGTGGTGTTGATATGGTTCCCCTGCTGCTTCAAGGATATCGCCACACAAACTGGCACTGCATGTGTGAGGGCGCCAGCCCCTTTCCACACGTGCCAACACTTCATCATGGCATCTGCGTGTCTCTTTCTCTCTGCCATTTCACTATTAATCAGCACTACAGGGTCCTGGACGTGTTCGCGTGTTGCGTTTACTGTTCACAATACCTGCATTGTCCCCAGAGGGTCGGTCGTCTTTGTAGAACCTTCGGTTTTGTGAGGCAAGCTTCCATTGTTGAAGAAGGACCCTGTGTGCTGATTTGAATCTGAAAAGTGTTTGTTCGCTCCCCTTTCTTTTTTGTCTCCTGCTATATCCTTCTTTTCTTTCTTTCTCGGTGACAGCTGCTATTTTTAAATGCGTGTCTTCGGGAGGATAGAAGCAGTGGTAAGAAGCAGCGGCAAGAAGGGCTGCATTTGGTGAATTTGAAATGGGGCCAAGTTGGGTAAACAAGCAGGACCGTACAAACATTAGCACTGTTCCAAAACCTAGTAAGCTTCCTTTGCTGGAAGCATTTTTGGGTGTTATAGGCATGCTCCCAATGTGAGGGCCATTCCAGGTAGGCATCCAAAAATGGTGGAGAATGCGGACAAACATATTAACTAGTTCACCTATAAATGAAAATATTGTCATCATTTACTTACTTGCATGCCGTTCCATACCTGAATTACTTACTTTCTTATGTAGAACACAAAAGAAGATGCTTTGACCAATGATTTTGTCCATACAGTGATGGATCTAAAGCAATTTGACCCCAAGTTACTTTTCATTGTATAAAAAAATCAAGCAAACAAATATTGAGACAAATCTTTTATGTTCAACAGAAAAAAGAAGGTCATACAGGTTTGAAACGACATGAGGGTGAGTAAGTATTGATAGAATTTCTATTGTTTCCCAATTTTGTCTGTTAAATATTTCCAGTGCAACAGTAGACATACAAGACATATAAAGGTGCTACCTAGCATGCTAATGTATCATGTAAGGCATTTTGGGAGAACTGAATAATGCATTTCACATCCCGTCTTATTAATCTTTTCTCCCAGGAAACATCAAAGAGGCTATTCAGCTCATGTAAGATCTTTGTCAAAGGAGGATCAGAAGAAAGAGTTTTTGTTCTGTGATATTTTACTATTATATATATATGACCATGATGACAGTAAAGGCATTGTAGTCTTGTGATTTATTTCTATGCTATTGCCATACTGCCCCAAGATAAACTCTACTACCTCTCTTCCTCACTGGCTCTCTCACTCACGCACTCAAAATAAATAACGGTCTTCCAGAGTCTTTTGACATCTTGGATATTTGCAGTTGTTGTCAGATGTCAAAATAAGCGTTTCGATTGTAATGTGTATGATTGTGTAACTGTGAGGAGGGAAAAAGCAGTGTATATTACAGCAGGAGAATCTCTCTTGCTCTCTCTCTTTCAATCAGACAGACCGCCAATCAGGTTGCTTCCAAGTTTTCAACACATGGTTGTAGAAACCCCTGCATGAACATCCCCTCAACCACAGGTGAGTGTTTGATAATGTGTTTTGATATTTCTCACACTAACTCAGTCAAATTCCATTAAGTGTTAAGTCAGTTTTCTTAGCAGACTTGTTGGAAACACCCCAGGGCAGTTATTTTCTAGTCATACAACACCTATCTGCTTTAATAGGGAAAGTACAAGGAGGTCTATAATACCTGCAGAAAGCTATCCGTTCCCATTCATTTCAATGGCAGTTGCTCGGCTGGTGTGGGACCCCCCCCAGACATAAACAATTTGAAATCCACCAGCTTTGCTTATGATGTTAAAAGATGGCAGATGGAAAAATAAAAGTCCAAGATTTTAAAATATTACAATGCATGCCAACTTTTAAATGACCATCAATGAAGATTTCAATGACAAATGGCTGGTAATGTTCCTCGTTTGTTGTTCCTCACCAGTTACTTTGCATAAAAGTGCTTGCTAAATGAATAGATGTAAATGTAATGACAGAAACAGCCAAATTGTGTAGTTACAGCGCTTACCAGCAGTGGCTAACACACTGTAAAAAGTAATGAGTTGAACTTACTTGGAAAACCTGTGGAAACTGATTGCCTCAAATTTCTCAAGCAAATTAGTTTATAATTTTTGAGTTAATAAAACTTACTGTAACTTGGTATAGGTAACTTCTGTATATGTATAGGTTACCAGAAAACTTGAGTGTTGCTAACTCAATTTGACAAGTTCAGCCAACTTAGAGGTATACATTCCCTTTCCTTTTTTCCTTAAAGTTTTTTTTTTTTTCCCCTTTCTTTATTCCTTTCTATCTTATATTGTTTCTGTGTCCTGATTTTTTTCTTGCCAGGTCTCAAGAATTGTCTGTTTCAAATTGTATTCACTCTAAAACTGTATTCATTGTTCTTTGCACCAGACAATGGAAACATACCTTTAATCCAACAAACTAGATGCTCTTAAGTACTGTTTACTAAAGTTGTTTAGTTTAACTATTGCATCCACCTGAAAGTTCACATAACACAGTGTAATTAAGTAAATTCAACAAATTTGTAAAAATCAGTTATGTTTACTCGCTTTTCTTAAGTAGATTCAATGATTACTTTTTACAGTGCATAGCCATGCTAAACAGCTAAACCTTGAAGGCAAATCAGTGGCTTCTTTAATTCAAATCATGCTAAAGACCTGTCAAGCTAAATGATCAATTGATGCCTTAACCAATAAGTCGATTGGCTCTTTTAAAGAAAGACAAGACGTCCATTCTTACAGCTGCATTTCCAATTGATGTTTGGACACTGTGTGTGACTTGGTTTTGACTACCCAGCTCTCAAACACTCCCCATTGCAGGGATGAATAAAGCCCACTGCTGTCATACCACACTAGAATCACTGAGCAGCACTGAATGAATGGTGAATGGAAGCACACAGGGTTTTTTCGTCGAAAAGAAGAGTAAAGCCTTGTTTTGTTAAATGCCCTTTTTTATCGAGTGCAGATGGTATCTGAATGGATAGGCTTGATTAGTAAATGGAGACAGTGATGGGTGTGATAGAAGTTCCAAGAAAGTGAAGGCTGGCCCAAGAGAGAGGATTTATATTGACTGAGCAAAGCAGGATAATTGTCCTTAATGCCTCCGTTAGAGCTCAGTGTTTTATAAGAGGCTGTACAACACATAAGTGCAGGGCTCAACAATAAGGATAACCTGTATAGTGAAAGTCAATGGGGTCTAAAACAACATTTAATCCCACTTACTTTTATTGTATGAACAAAACATAATATTTTTCCAAATATCTTTTGTGTTCAACAGAAAGAAGAAAGTCAAATAAAACCATTAGAGTGAATCAGTAATGACATAAAACATTTTTTTGGCTGAACTACTTTTATTTTTGTGGAGAAAATACAACTTTTAATGAAATATATTATAGAAATATAATTACACACTACCTTTCAAAAGTTTGAGGAAGGTTAGACATTTTGAGTACATTCATACAGCAAGGACATATTAAAGTGACAGTACAGACATTTTTAATGTTAGAAAACATTTCTATTTCAAATAAATTATATTCTTTTGAACTTTTTGTCCATTAAAGTATTTATCATAGTTTGCACAGTAATATGAAGTAGCACAACTCTTTTCAACATTAATAATAATAAGGAAATATGGCTTGAGCACCAAATCAGCATATTAGAGTGATTTCTGAAGGATTATGTAAAACTGAATGCTGAGTAATGGCTGCTGAAAATTCAGCTTTGTCATCACAGAAATACATTACATTTTAAAACATATGAAAAGAGAAAAAAGTTATTTTAAATTGTAATAATATTTCACATTATTACAGTTTTTCCTGTATTTTTGATCAAATCATAACCTTGTTGTTTCCTGTCTCATCTTCACTGTCCTGTCTAATAAAAGGTCTGAAATGTAATTTTAATGACACCAAACTTTTGAATGGTAGTATATATAGTGTATATATAGAATAATGCAATGCTAAAAACACAGGGCCAGTCGAAATGTAGGCAGTTCATGCAAATATCTGACCAGGTCAGCACAAAAAAAAAAAAAAACTCCTTATTGTTGATCACTGAAATGGGATCTCTAATCATTATTCGTGAAATCAACCCATGCTCTCTTTACTGATATTTTAAAATCCTTCTTTCGTTAGGACAACCTGTGTCACTGTCATGTGAAGTCATCGGTTGGACTGAGAATACTCCATGCTGCCTCTGTCCCCTTGAGAACTCCTACAGTACATGACATATCACTGCCTCATGTTCATGCAATAGAACGGGCCTCGGGCCATATTTGAGAAATATCAGGAAAGGCTACCGCCACCAGTCTTCTCATAAAACAACACTGCTGCTCACATCATGCCTTTTTTTCTTTCCCCATTACGTGACAGATGCGTTTAATTTGGTCAGTAAATGCAATTCAGCGTCTGCTTGTCAAACAAGTTGCTTTGAGTTCATGATGTATCGTACAAGCATCTGTGAGTAACAACATTCTGTTATCTATGTTTAACTCTAGCCATCATAGTGTCTACAGGGATCTTGTTTTATTTCCTGTGCCGACGTGAATACAGCATAAGCATGGAGAGCAGCAGAGACAAAAAATAACATCACTGTGCTCACAGCTTTGATCAAGCTCAAGGCAGCATTCTGCAATTGTTCAGGGAAGATCACAGGCCAGGGGTCTCAAACTCAAATTACCTGGGGCCACCAGCCAGGTGGTGTTGTCCATGGGGGCCAGTTAAACAGTTGCAACAAATACAAATGTTTTTACAACCCAAAATGTTATCTATATACAGATATTTGCAGTTATACAGAACAACTGGATGGATGATGTCAACCAGGGGCATTAACCAAAATTGTGCCCATACTCTTTTTAAATACTCTTTTGGATATAAATGGATATAAATTGTCTTTATCTGCAGTACAGAGTCGTTCACAAGCTGCACATGCGATAATGAGCTGCTACGTCGTTGACAAACAATATAGACATTCGCAAGTTTTGTTTTCTACAATGGATTACAGATAAATATCCACCTCATCCAGTGCTAATTTTGTTTTCTGTCTCATAAAATAATCCTTTACTATTTTGGTGTGAGAAACCACTCCAAACTGTCAAAAATGTCTCCAAAATTGTCTCCAAATCATCCCCAGGGACAGTACTTAAGCATCCTGTGCCATTTTGGAAGCAGTTCCCAGTGCATTCTGGGAATGAAAATATCTCTCTCTTTCACTTTATTTATTTATTTGTTTTATTTACTTCTCACTATAGGCTGACCTGAATGTAGATGTAGAGAAATAGCTCAGCACGCAGGCAGGGGGTAGACATCAGGGTATATCTTTGAAGGGGAAATGCCTACCCCCATTAGATAGGTAGCAATTCACTGAAAAAGAGGGCTGATTCGTGACAGGGTGCGGAAAGCAGGGGAGCTGAAGAACGAAAAACAAGTGATGCGACTGCGCTGCTGAGAGACGCAGCCCCAGATTCACAATCATTCAGTGAATCAAAACACTTTTTAATAATTCAGCATGAAGAGAGGAGAGAAGAGAGAATCCTGCAGCAAGCCAACAGGCAGTGGCAAAAGCACAGGTTGAAAAACACAGCGATGGAAAAACTCTGCTTGCAACATCGAACGTTCTGTATCAGCAAGCTGCCTTAAATGCAAAGGACACAATAACTGTTCGACTGAACTCTCAGGGGCACATACTGTAGTTTATCACAACACAATACCACACTCTTCTTGCTCTCAGTGAAAATGGAGTACACACAGTATCTAACATGCACTGCACGCTATGCTTATGAAGGCCAGATTTTCATCACATACATAAAAAAAAAAACATCTCAAGCAGTCAAAACTCGATGTCTTCATGAAGGCAATTTCTGTCTAAACTAATCTTATCAAACTACAAGATACAAATATAACAGTTTCTCACCCAAATCAACACTTTTAAACGTGTCTAAAAGGGGCAAATTCATTGAAAAATTCTGTACTTATCTGTGATATTTTAGTGCCAAGTGCCAAAACATTTAACACATTTAGAATATGAGTTGAGATGTCTTTAAAATAATGCATATGTTACGTGTAGAAGAAGTAGGGGTAAACTCAGGTAAATTTGAATACTTTTTGCCATTGGGATGACTGGGAAAAATGTCCCAGTTAACCTGAATTAATTGACTGACATAGTCTAGCATTCTTTCATTTTAATTTTGTTTATTATTATTTTAATATTTATTCGGGTGTCTGGATTGCAGTAGTGGAGTGAAACTGTAAAGTATGGCAGATTGCGATAGTCTGCAGCATGCAAATTGCATTGTGCACTCTTTATGACATTTAGCAGGTTTGCACTAAAGTTTGCACCTTTCAATTATTTGCATAATTCATTTTGTGAATTGGGTGCTAAAACAATGCAGACTGCATGTGCAAATAAACGGCGCAATTGATTTTTAGTGAATTCCCTCCTTAAAGTCTTTTGGGCCTTGGAGTGCTCAGTTTAGCTTTACATCTGTGACTGTTATTTTTTTGCCCTCATTCTGAAGGAAGTCTAACGTTAATTGAATTTGATCATAAATGGAACAATCTGTTCTTGCTCCCTTGTCTCTGGTCTATACTTCACATCCCCTCCAGTTACAGTTTTTTAATGCTCTCGCACCGGCAACAAGGTGAAAAACACTCTCCAATTAGTCCGAGCCCCTGTGATTATACTGCACTTGCTAACAATTCCCTTTTCTATCAATTATTTATTTCGAGGCCGTGCACGCACGCATGCACGCACACTCACTCACTCGCAGACATGCACGCGATATCCCTGCCAGAGGCCTTGAAACAGAGGAAGTAGCTAAGCTGAATATGCCGCTGTCCGTGTTTTTATTGTATCTCTCTCTTCACGTCTGCTTATTATGAGAGCAACATCTCACTGAAGTGAAGAACACATGTAAATACATGGGTCAAGGGACAGAAGTTTCCTTTTCATTTTCTATCAGTGCATGTGACTGCTGTTGCCAGACTGCTGTGTGTTTGCTTGCATGAGTGGGTGCAAATGTTTATAGCACCTCTGCATGTTCATGGAGGTTAGCGTTCACCTACTGCGCTTTAGAGTGTGTGCGCATGGGTATGTGTGTGGGAGGTCTTCCCTGAAGGTTTACAAGCACGTTGTAAACGTTGTAAAGGGTTGCGTATGCTTCTGTAGTATCATAATTTGTGTTTTTATGTTTGTGTTTTTGCTGTAAATACTGAAAATTAGCAGTTGTTTCTTTCCTTTTATGGAAATGCATATTGGCCCTACAAGTACATCCTAACAAATATCACTGCAATGGGATTAAAGAGAAGTCACTTTTGTGCCTGTGATGGCCGTAGGCTCTATAAACACCAGAAAAATGTTTGCCCTCTGCATTTTAGCCAATTAGAACATTTGCGCAGGGCTTCATTTTTGTTCAAACAATGGAAGACAGGTAAGAAATTATACATTTCACCTCTAAAAATGACTCATAGATGCAACTTAATGCAGTTACATTGATTTAGTCATATTATATATGTATATATAGATAGTAATTTAATTGTAATAGATCATGATAAACTATTTGAGCATAACCTAATTAGTATTCATAAGCAATGTTTCTTTTTTCTTTAATCCTAAAAGAAACTAAAACTCAGACAAATGTTTAAAAGATATTAGGATGGTTTAGAACTCAAACTGATGTAATGTTTTACATTTTATTTTAAATTAATTCATTTTAATCTATCTTTCTATCTAAATCTATCTATATAAAATTCAATAAATACATCATATTTTTGTCCTAAGTATAGAAGTAAATCTGCTGCACTGCAACAGATATAAAGAGTTTTTTTAGATAATGTTTCTGTATTGTTTTTTTTGTTTGTTTGTTTTTTTCCCCCACTTTTTTCACAAGTTAGCAATGTGACAAAATCTGTATCTTGAATGGAAGTATATTTTCTCTCACTGAACTGACAATCTAGAAAACGTTTTGCAGTGTTGCTTATCTATTAAATTTAGAAATGTAGATGTTTTTGCAGGAAAACATGTCAAAATATACTAATTTAAAGCTTATTAAGAAGTAATTTTTTCCAGTGACTTTAATAAATAAATCTGTATGAATTCAGTTAATATGGATGTTACCACAAGAAGTGCATTTTAGGTGACAAAACCTTTTTTTTTTTTTTTTTGCTGTGTACTGAGGCAACTGTTGCAGTCATGGACACCATGTGCAGAGGTCTGGACCCATTTGTCCAGTCAAGCCCAACAGAGACATGGTCCTCAAAGCACCGTCCCGACGCTCTCTCTGCATCAGGGGTCCATGAAGACATCCAGCTAATGACAGCAGACGTCAGGATGCAGGAACAGCCCCTCACTGGAGCCAGAGAGAGCCTGTTAGTCATGGATAATGAATGATATTACTCTTTCAGGGATGGGGCTTTTGTCTCATTACTTCTGAAGGCATAAGGGACTCCAGTAGTATTGACACTACCATAAAGACTTTAGGCCTGATGGGCCATACTGTCCATCTGCTATTATCCAAATCCTGAGCTGGGTATAGAGGCATCAAGGTTGGGATTAATGGGCAGTTCTTCAGTTAGATTGATTTGTCTGTACGGCGCTGATTAATGCATCAATAGCATCTCTCTGCTCTGTTTTTATTCTGTTTCAGGCCATTTATCATTTTGAATTGCAATGTGTTTACTTGGCGATTGTCTTGTGTTTTTTGGTGGAGACATGCTGGCAATCATTTATGAAGATAACACAGAGTTTCTGACACACCTTCAGGCACGTTCAGACAATAATTAGCTATCTACACTGACAGATGTTTTCCGCCACCACGCGTTTTTGGACAGTTTGACATAAACCTTAGTGTGTGAAACTGCATAGTGCATATTATTTTACTCAAAGGAGAAGATGTCCTTTCTTAGGAGTGGTAGTTGTCTGTGTGAAATCAAAGGCACTTAGTTTTCAAAAGTGGAGGGAACAATTGGTGAAAGAGGGAGCGCACATGTGCTATGATATCACAAAATAGTGAATGCTTAGCTCATGAATATTAATTAGGTTATGCTCAAATATTTTAACATGATCTTTTATGTTTTTGATAAACAATAATCTATGTAATGTATTCATCAGAAGAACAGGTCTTATTAAAATATGTTCACATTTCCAGTCAAAAACGTAGATGTGAACACTATAATATTATATAATTTTAATATTTTAATATTAGGTTACTTTCATGTAAATAGACAGATATCAAAATATTAATTACTTTAGATGAAAATGTAAAATGATTTGTTTTGTGATTTCACAAGAAGAAAGAGAAAAATACAAATAGAATACAAAATAGAGGGTTTATCTCGTGAATATTAATTAGGTTATGTTTAAATAATTTACCATGATCCTTTACTGTTTTGATAAACAAGTAATCTACACTCATAAATATATATATTTTTTTTTATTGCCTTCTATGCCATCTATCTTTAAGAAACTTTATCATCCATAGAACTTTCCTATAGCACAAAGGGTTCTTCAGATTATTAAAATGTTCTTCTTTTAAGAGCTGATCACCGAAAAGTTATTTTGGGGAACCCAGGACATTTCTTCTTTGGCGCTGCTGTGAAAACCCCATTTTGGGGTGTAAGTAATGCATTTATCAGGAGAACAGGTATGTAGTTAAATGCTTCCAAGTATGAGCCCAACTAAAAAATTTGAAGCAAAACTTCACAAAAATTACTTTTCCCAAAGATGCTTTCTGTCATTTTAAGTTGTTCTTATCATGCTGGTGTATTTTCAAGTGTTCGTTTGGTTTTTAGTTATGATGCTATAAAAAGGGGGCGTGGCATCATGCTTGTTATTTGGTCTGCAGGAGTTTGGGCGGGACTTTGATACCACGGCTCCACCTCACAATCACTACAGCACAGACTCTGGCTCCAAATAATGTTTTTAGAACAAGATGACAGCAGCCATTTCTCTGACTTTTTGGCTTTTGGCTTTGGAAGGAAATAGAGATGCGTCATTCCATCTTATTTTAATAGTCTACGGTCCCCACCGTGACGTCTACAGGAATCATTCTCAAGCAAAAGTTAACTTCGCAAACATATGCGTAACCTTAAAACAGGCTAATGAGCAAAGGCTAAAGGGAGATTTTCACGAACAAGGCTTTCTAAAGCTCACTGTCACAGTGTGACATTTCGAAACAATTTAAATTTTAATGCAATGGCGTCTCTTGAAGTCTTTGAAAGCCTGTTTATGTAGGCAGCTGGATGAAACCCAATAAAAACTGCCAAAAACAGCCGTTAATGGATATCGAATGATGGTGAGCCGCATATGATGGAGTAGGTTAAAGCATTTGTTTACGTTAAATGCTCGCACCTGTCCAAGTGGTGGCTTCTCAGAGCAACAGCAGTCTGCGGTGTCTGCTTTGGGATTCTGGCATGTTCTGCAGAAGAAGGAGTCTGTGGACGGACATGTACCAGCGCAGCAGCACACACGCAGCTAATGAACCTGCTTCAGCACAGCTGCGTCTGCATAAAGCCACCGGCCTTGCCAATCAGCAAGATAATTGCGGCAGAGTTGTGAGACTTCATGTGTGGACCACAGCCTTCTGCTAGGTTTTTGTCTTGGTTGTTATTGTGTTGGTATTTAGAAAAGAGTGATATGGGACGTGGGGAATTTTAGGGGTTGTGTATTAGCATAACAATATTAGCAGGGTTTGAACAATATCTTAGAAAACCATAAGCATTTTAAATGTAAATCACTTGTAATTCACTTGAAGGATGATAAACCTTACAGAAATACTATGCCATGCAAGAAAGCTAGTCAACCTGTTCAAGTTATGTTTTGGAACATGGTAAACCAGCCTCTGATAGCACACGTACATCACGGAGACGTCTATTTGACATCTGCATTTCCATCTGCAAGACATGTTTGCTCATCTGCAGAGTGTTTGCTCATCTGCAATATATCTATAGGACGTTTCCAATCTGATATCAAATTTGGAAGATGTTTTAAGCCGTTTACGATTTAGAATGTATATAAAACTGGCATCTTAAAGGGTTAGTTCGCCCAAAAATGAAAATTCTGTCATTAATTACTCACCCTCATGTTGTTCCAAACCCGTAAGACCTTTGTTCATCTTCGGAACAAAATCTTCTTTGTTCTCTCTGACCCTCCATAGACAGCAAGGATATTACCACGATCAAGGCACAGAAACGTAGCTAGCATCGGTAAAATAGTCCATGTGACATCAGGGGTTCAACCGTAATTTTACGAAGCTACGAGAATACTTTTGTCTATGGGAGGGTCAGAGAGCTCTCAGATTCCATCAAAATTATCTTAATTTGTGTTCCGAAGATGAACGAAGGTCTTACGGGTTTGGAACAACATGAGGGTGAGTAATTAATGACAGAATTTTCATTTTTGGGTGACTTAACCCTTTAAAGATGTCTATAAGATGTTTGTACACTGCAGATGCTTTCCAGATGAAGCGCTCTTTAACAGACGTCTTGCAGACATACATGTGCTGTTTGGGAGGTTAGCCTGTCAGGATGACTTTAGCCTATTTGGTTAGCTGATCAACCAGCTTCAACTATAAAACCAGCTAGCATTGTAAACTGGTTTTAACTACACAGCTAACAAGGAACATTCTTACAGCTTTGGCCAACGTTCTTGCAAGGTTCTCTCAAAGTTATGAACCAACCTTTTTCTAGTAATGTAATGTTTGTTCAGAGTTATCTGGTCTTTACAAATGTTCTCAAAATGTTAGCAGAAATGTTTTATTTTTTTATTTATAGTTGTTCATCAACATTTCTCTTTTAAATCTTACTACTTACTACAACAAATTGTAAAGATAATATTTCAAAATAACACTCCCATAATGTTTGCATGTTCCTTTAATGTTCGTATAACCAAGATAAATCTGGGCATTTTAAATATTCAGAGAGCTGTTCTGTTATTGTTCATGGAGTATTTTATTTCTGACACATTTTAGTTGGACATTTTTTTTAATGTTACTACACTACTTGTTTCAGAACATTCAGAGAGCATTCAAAAGTAACATTCTCATAATATTTGCAAAATTCAAAAATGGAATGTTAACCAAAAATGTATTTAAAACGTTTTAAAAAATTAATGTTTTGAACATTCAGAGAACTTTTTTTTTAGCTTTTTTGCTGTGTAGTATGAGGATCAAAATTTCCTTATAATGTCACAGCAATAAAATATTTCTTTGATTTAACACTACTTCCTGTGACCACCAGCACCATGCTAACTGTAAACTGAAGCTAATGTTGAAAAATAAAGGAAAAGATTCTTTGAACTGTAAAGGCCTTGTCGCATCTTGGATCCATTTGCGTGTAAAAGCTTAAACGGCCCCTTTCTATGACCCTAACCTGTTGGGAATAATGTATAGTATACAGGTGCATCTCAATAAATTAGAATGTCGTGGAAAAGTTCATTTCAGTAATTCAACTAAAATTGTGAAACTCGTGTATTAAATAAATTCAATGCACACAGACTGAAGTAGTTTAAGTCTTTGGTTCTTTTAATTGTGATGATTTTGGCTCACATTTAACAAAAACCCACCAATTCACTATCTCAACAAATTAGAATACTTCATAAGACCAATAAAATCCACGACATTCTAATTTATTGAGATGCACCTGTAGTTTCAGAGTAAGCACAAGGTAGTTCTTCTTTTACTAAAGCATTGTATACACTTCTTTTGAATGCCAAAGGCAGAGAGCAATAGAAGGGAAGCTTAAATAATGAAACTGTTACAGAGAAAAATGTGACCTGGAAAGGACTGGAGGATAGAAAACACAGCTTTTCTTCACTGGAGGAAATAAATATGCTCAATTCATTGAAGTACAGGACTAAGACTGCTTTATGCTGTGTGCTTACAGTTGACTTGGCAGCCATCTTGAAAACTAGTATACACACACATACATACATACATATATTATATATATATATATATATATATACATACATACAAATATTAGGCTGGTAAGCCCTGCATGATTTTGACCACACTGACAGTAAATATAGCCTTAACTGCCCCTCTGTCCTTCCTTAATCAGCCTCTGCATACTGTAATCAGAACTTCCCCTCCACTTCTTTCCACTGATTTTTCCAGCAGTTTGCCTTTAAATCTCAATTGATGGAAGATCCTCCAGTGAATCTCTTCTTTGTACAGTGAGCTTTTAAAGAAGGCTCTCAAAGACTTGAATTAATCAAAGTAAAATGCAAATATAATCAAAGTGATTGAAATCAAGTTCCAGCTCCCTTGGAAACGTGAGGTCTTGATGTTTAGCCCAAAGATGGGCACAAAGGCATCAGTGAATGCGACCTTCCAATTGGCTGACTGAGGTTGGTTGCTGGACTTCTCAGAAAACCTCCTGATCTATCATGGGAGAGAGTAGCCGTGACAAAGAAAACCAGTTCCCTCCATTAATATCCTGAAATAAGCTAATGCCTATCATTGCAGCTGCAGCCTATACCTCATTTTCATTTCTCTCTCCATTAAACTTACATTTTACATACACTCTCCTTGTCTCCTCTAAAAATATGTTAATCCACTACAAAATATGCATCTCTGTGGCATCTCTCTTTTGTTGCAATGTTTTTCTTTCATTGCATTACAACGCTCTTTTTCTCTTGCTCTGGTGAGGCGGTTTTGGGAGTATGTGGTTTAAATGAAGAGACACAGAAGGGGGATGAAACAAGGTTTATTGTGGCCTAAAAGCACAACATTCATAGGGGAATATGGAAGTGTAAATGAGCTGCTTGGCACAAAGCGTTCACTTGCTCTTCTGTTGTTTGTACCAGATGAATTACTGACATGGCTGTGCTACAAGAGACAAGGGCAAATCTGCTAAACCAACGGCTCTCCCAGAGGTTGTCTTGACACTAAAAGCTTCAATCACACTTCCTGAAATAGAACATAAAGACTTTGAAGCCATGAAAGTAAATAAAAAGCTTCACTACTGGACAAATCAATTACAGCTGCAATCTAGGTCATGTCTTTTTATAGTATTGAAAATGAAGTCTTAGTGTTTAACACATGCAGTCTAGTCTCTAAATTAAATTAAATTAAATTATTTCTGCATATAAAATTATTAAAATAATATATACAATTTTAATTTAAATTATTTAATAATAATACATGTATTATTATTATTATTATTATTAAATTAAATTATTTTTTTAATTGATTTTGACTTTTTTTTTTTTAAGTTGATTTTTCCGTATTGCACAATGCTAGTGTGTTGTGTGTGGTTGCCAGGGTGTTCTGAAAAAAATAAACAAATTGTGCATTTCTATGTGGTTGCTTGCTGGCCCATGACAAAAGAGCCAATCCACAAGTTTCTATGATTTTTGTGGTCACCAGATATGGATGGCAATTAAGGTGGGCTGCAGGTAGCACTGGGAGTTTTGCATTCCCAAAGCACTGTGTGCATTGAATGCACTGTTTTAGCAACTACAGCAGTCTCACTAAAGCAGAGTGGCCTCCTGTGTTAATAAGAAAGCTGATTTCATGTCTGTATATCATTTTCAATCTACTCCATATCCAGGAAAAGAAACATTGTGCATGTATGTGTTTCATTTTAATGGCTTTTTGTTCCGAGTACAATGCAGTTTGGGATGAAAAGATGAGAGATGTGGATTTTCATCATAGAAGCTGCTATTGCTGTATCTTTTATTAAAAGCTAATAGGTGTTTTGAGAGTCCACAAAGATACAGAGATAAAGAGAATTGGATACATGATATTAGATATGCAGAACAAAGCACACTGTAATGTAGTGTTTGGGTTTTGTTTCATGTTCTTGTTTTCGTGTCTTTTATTTTGTAGTTTGATTCACCCTGTTAGTGTCATGCTTCCCTTGCCCTCATGTATCTCTGCCTTGTGTATGTGTCATGTTCTGATTGGTAGTCTTAGTCATGTGTCTTGTTTCCCATTGGTTTGTTCTTGTCATGTGACCCATAAACTGCACTTGGGTTCTCACTTCAACTTGCCTTCAGTGGACTGATTCGTTACAGAATACACGACCCCCACAATGAACCCAGCAGTTTCACGCCTCCTCTGCCTTCGTCAAGGAAACCGGGCCATAGAGGATTACGTGGAGGACTTTTGTGGACTTTGTCACCAGGTGGATTTTAATGATGTGGCCCTTAAGGACATATTTCGGGTGGGTCTTAATGAACCCATTTGCTCCCAGCTTACTGGGGGAAAAGTTCACTGGTCCCTTGGTGAATATATAGACTTTGCTCTGCAGATGAGTGGGTCTGCTTACACTGTTGGTGTCACGGAGAAGGGAAGCATGACACTAACAGGGTGAATCAAACTACAAAATAAAAGACACGAAAACAAGAACATGAAACAAAACCCAAACACCACATTACACACACAGACCGATGAAATTGCAATAACCCGAAAACCAGTCAAGGTCCAAATGTAAATATGAATTTCTGCTGTCTATAAATATGGAGGAATCCAACAGGTCTGTTCGCTGTTGACATACAGCAGTGTGTGTTTTAGGAGTCAAGAGCATGGCTGAAAATATAATTGTACTCATCAGTTGTATTTTGAGTCCATAGTAAATCAGACCATCTTTTCTTTGTTGTTTTTTGAATTGTATGCAGAAATATCTCTACATGTGGCCTTCACACTGTTGTTGAGAGGCTAATTCAGAAGCAGACCTTGACATCATGCACACTTATTCAGGCCAGGGTTGTGCATTTAGAATTTAATTAAGAATGTCTTTTAAATTAGCAAAGATACCAAACAGGATGCAGAAATGAATACAAATTAAAATATTAACTAGAACATAGTTTTGAAACAGAACACTGCAACTGTGTGTGTGTGTGTGAAGGGCACAGAGGTTTCCAGGGGGTTTGGTTTTGAGTGACAATATTTGCCAAACTCCGTATGTGATTTGGAGATTTAATCTACGGTTTATTTGCACAGGAAGCAGTTTAACATTTCATGACCTGCAATAATGTCAAAACGGTAACGTATGAGACACAAGCGTACAGAGCCCTGTGAAGACAATCATGGAGTGGATGTTTGCAGCAGTACCTTTGTTGAAGTAAATAAATTTGTGTTTCTGTCTTTTTTGTAGCAAAGTGTATCGAGCCCTTGTAAAAACCTGCGATAACGTCATTTAGATACCCAAAGGTTAATAATCAAACTGTTATTTAAGAAGACTTGGAATCTTACAAAGAACTCGCAGATGTTTCGCCAAAAATTCATTTTGAGACAACTGTTGACATACAGTAAAAGTACAGAGCTATAAAAGAGAATGTGGATTATACAGCTCCAGTTATGGTTTTGGAAGAATTTGATTCGAAATATTTGAGTTCGTATTAAAATACATGATGCTTTATTGTAGATTTTAATCTAAGGAGTATCCAAACACAACTTCAATATTGTCATAAGTTGCCGATTTTGTTTGGACTGTTATGTTGTATTGTTGTCTCTTGAGTTTCCTGTGCTAGTTTGTAGTCATTTTGTAGTTTCTTTTCTGATTGGTTTCCCTTGACTGTGTCTCCAGGTATCCCTTGTTATCCCTTGTGTATTTAAGCTCTGGTTTCCCCATGTTTAATTAAGGTTTGTGTGTTTGTGTGTAAACAATATCCAAAGAACTCCCATCCCCCAATTTGCAGAATCTCTGCCATAATTATGATTATGAAAAAATTATGAAAATGTATTGTTTTAAAGCTTTTCTATTAACAGAAACGGGGAGCATACATTTATACATTTCATCCACAGTTCATTCACTCTCAGAAAAAAAGGTATAAAAGCTGTCACTTGGGCAGTACCTTTTCAAAAGGTACAGCTTTGTACCTAAATGGTCCATTTTGGCCCCTTGATGGTACATCAGTACCTAAAGTGTACATATTCGTACCTAAAAGGTACAAAAGTGTACTTTCTGAAAAAGGTACAACCCCAGTGACAGCTTTTGTACCTTTTATTGTGTTTCTAGGAGTTTCAAAACTGTATGTTCTTCAATAAAATAATTAAAATTTCTTGACTTTTAAGTAATAATAATGTTTTAATTTAATTGCTTTTAAGTCATCCTTCACTCTCAGAAAAAAAGATAGAAAAGCAGTCACTGAGACAGTACCCATTCAAAGGGTACTAATATGTACAATTTAGGTACTAATAAAGGGTAGCGCCCCAATGACAGATTTTGTATTTTTTTTCTGAGTGTGCGGCCCACTTGGAAGTTTTCTGATGCCCTTAGTGAGCCCCGGCCCCCTGGTTAAAAACCACTGCTCTAGATTTAGATTATTTGGATAAAAATTCTCCATTTGATCTCTATTTAATCTCATTTCTGTCTAGAAGATATTCTAGGCAAAAAATTGAGATTTTTAATGGATCTCACTTCTGCTTTTTCTTTCGTACAGCTATTTTCCTTCGTGTATAAGGTTAAACATAGATATGGCCATATTAGCTTTTAACTGGAGATAAACAGGCTCATTCTGCCCCCAGGAGGACTGTGTACCAGACACCCCACTGTAGAGTTATTGATAGAATGAGGGATTGCTGATCTTTGAATTGGCTTCAATCATACAATGAAGATCCTGCAGGCAAGAGAAGGCCTTATAACACAGAGGAATTGTCTCTTATTTGGTGCTTTTTCTCAGCGCCTCAATCTCTCATTCAATCTGAGTTGAGAGTAAAATGTGAAAAGATGCCCAGCAATGACAGATATTTCTTCTATGGCCTCGATCCAAGATTATGATCAGGTTTGTCTCAATATAAAGAAAGTGACTATTATCCCATTCACATCTCCAGTTTCTATGTTATGTCCCATTACTAGATCATAGTAGAAAACGCTGATAGAAGTAGAGACCTAGGAGGGAAGCAGCCAGAGAGAAAAAGTAAAGCAGGAGAACAAGAGGGAGCCTAAAAATGACTCCGCAAGATTATGGTCACATCATAGTTTCTGGCTATTATAAGCTCCACGCTGAGAGTTTTATAATTAAACAAACCCATAAAGGAGACTTCAATCAGAGGCAAAGATTTTACCAAAATAGACTGGCCTCTGCTGTGCAGATACTGTTTCCATAGTTTGCATTAAACACAGCGGGAACATAAAACCTGCATTATGGACCATGAGAAAATGAACAGATTCTGAAGGTCACATTAAGAGCACAGTTAAGAGAAAGCATGATTTAGGCGCGTAGCTGTATGTGAGTTACCCTTGCATATACATTGATTTATGCAGTGTACCGTATATCTTTGCATGGCTGCTTCAATTCGCGCACGCTCTCTCTGGAATTTACGTGTCTCCCCGATGATTATCCAGTTCCTCAGCCAGCGCCATCCATGTCATGTGTTAGTAGTGCAATGTGACAGATGCCAGCCAAAGCCTGCAGGGAGGACAGCATCCCTGTCTCAGCACTCACTGGTCATGGCACTATGGGAATGGAAGCATCTCTCAGGTGCGTCTGTCAGTGGAGCATTAGAACGCTTGGGACGACTGTCAACACTGTTGCACTGTAATATCCTTTCAGGGCTTCATGTACTTTTTTCTGAAGGGGCACCAGTGGTAATTCTGGCTTACTTACTGCCCTAGGCCAGATAGGACATGACCAAAAAAACAACTTACCTGTATAGTTGGTTTAAAAAAACAGTTTACAATTTTAAATAAATGTTTTATGTTTTTAATATATTTAAAAAAATTTAAAAATAAATTATTGTAATGGCAAAGCTGTATTTGTCCTCAGTGTCACAAGATCCTTCAGAAAAAAAATGTCTGGAAACAAAATAAGTTGTTTAAGGACTATTTGATGAATACAAATTCCTAAAGAACAGTGTTTATTGAAAATAGCAATCTCTCGCTGTCACTTTTGATAAATTTGAATTGTCATTGCCAAATAAAAGTATTAATTTCTTTATTTTTAAATGTATTAATAATTTAAAGGGTTAGTTCACCCAAAATTAGAAACAGTCCAAAAGTTGTCAAATAAAGCGTGCGCATACGTAATAAAACATGCTCACACGGCTCCGGGTGGTGAATAAAGGCCTCCTGTAGCGAATCGATGCGTTTTAGTAAGAAAAATATCCATATTTAAAATGTTATAAACACTTTTTTCTCACTTCTGCTGACTGTCATACGTGCAAGCCGTTCCGGGCCGATGATGTAGTCTCCTCTTGGCTTATATCGAAATGATCCTAAATTTTTCAAATCCTCGTTTTGTGCTTCTAATTCATGACCAGCTTTTTGTTTTGCTCTCTCCTCCGCATTTCCTTCTCACCAGCACGAGCATAAATATCTATGGGCGTGAGCGCGATGCTTACGTCCTACGTCATCCGCCGGAACAGCTTGCATGTATGACAGTCAGCAGAAGTGAGAAAAAAAGTGTTTATAATGTTTTAAATATTGATATTTTTCTTACAAAAACGCATCGATTCGCTACAGGAGGCCTTTATTCACCCCCTGGAGCCATGTGAGGGACGTTTTATCACGGATGCGTGCGCTTTATTTGACTACTTTTGGACTGTTGAACAAAAACACCCGTCTACTCCCATTCTAAAGCTTAGAAGAGCCAGGATAATTTTCAATATAACTCTGACTGGATTAGTCTGAAAGAAGAAAGTCATACACGCCTAGGATGCTTTGAGGGTGAGTAAAACATGGGCTAATTTGCATTTTTGGGTGAACTAACCCTTTAAACGTATTTATTTTTCTTTTTTTATCTCACCGACTGCAAACTTTTAAACTGTAAAGTAGCCTGTATTTTGGGTTTATATACACTATACTGTAGACCTACTATAGTTACATTAAAAATTATATAAATGTAACTTTTATGCAACATTAAGCTGAATTTTTTTTTAAATCCAATCTACTTTGAATTGACTTTTTTTATTAAATAAATCTAAAAAATATCTGATGGTACGTGGCTTAGTTGAAAAAAGATATCTTTTTCCACTTCCCTTTCTTTCTACTCTACTCATCTCCTAACATCAACGGACCTTACATTGACATTGACCTTTCCACCGCAATTAGCCACTTAATCAGAAATTAATTATTAATATTAACAAAACCAACAGGGCTTAGGGTTGTTTGTCTCTCTTACCTCATTATCATCCACTAATGACCAAGCCAGCATCTCATTTCCACTCCAAAGACAGAGCAGAGATATTTGTGCTGAGATTTCAGGTGTTGGTAAAGGGCGTTTAGAGATGCCACATGCTACGCTAGAGACTTCCTCCCTTCTGGACACCACAGCAGCCAGGAAATGTATATTTAATTATAGTTTGTGTATGAATTATGAGTTAATGAGAACATTGTTGCAAGATGAAGTGTCAGCTACAAGCATCCGGATTGCAAACTCATTCCGTCTTAACAATTACAATGTACCGCCATCAATCTAATGCCAGTGGAAGTCAGCCTTATGGAGCAGAAAAACAAAACACTGGGTTCATTTGTTTATGTGGAAACAAACCAAGCAGATAATATATGAATAAAACATCCATCCTTGTCCAAACCAAATGCATCCTATGCTCGGTTTGAACTGGTCAAAAGGTGCATGAAGATGAGGACATAAGTAGAGAATGACTCTCATTAAAATACCACTTCCTGTGCTGCTAATTACTTATAATTACAGAAAGCTGGAATGATAAGAATTTATCTCCCTTGGGACAGGGTAGGATGACAGGCGATGGTGCTTGCTGGCCTCTACGCTCATCCTTTTGTCATTCAGTGAGTGTCCTTCTGGAAATGAGCTGTTTGGCATGCAGAGAGGTCTGAGGCATGTTTCATAACTGTGTGGTAATTGAAGTCCAGTGATGTGATCAGAGCCTGTGTATTACTACTTAAAACTACTGAATTACACTGAGCTCAAAAAATGTCTTTTACTTAAAGGGATAGTTCACCCAAAAATGAAAATCTCATGCCTTTCCAAACAAGTAAAACCTTCGTTCATCTTTGGAACAAAAATTTTTATGAAATCCGAGAGCTTTCTGACGCTGCATAGACAGCAATGCAACTACCATGGTCAAGGCCAGGAAATGTAGTAAGGACATCATTAAAATAGTCCATGTGACATCAGTGGTTCAACTGTAATTTTATGAAGCTACGAGAATATTTTTTGTGAGCAAAGAAAAATAAATGACTTTATTCAACAATTCTTCTCTTATATTCTTCTCTTATAACCATTGATGTCACATGGACTATTTTAACCATGCCTTGACCATGGTAGTCCCCTTGCTCTAGTAGTCCTTGGTCTATGGAGGGTCAGAAAACTCTCAGATTTCATCAAAAAATATCTTAATTTGTGTTCTGAAGATGAACAAAGGTCTTACGGGTTTGGAACGACATGAGAGTGAGTATAATGACATAATTTTTATTTTTGGGTGAACTATTTATTTTTGGGTTTTTCACCAGGAATTCAGCTGTTAAACACAATTGTTTAAAAATAATTTGATATCATGCAGCTTCAACGAAAGCATATAACATCAATTAACAACCATGTAGCTCACAGTAGGTCTGCCTTTAAAGGTTTTAGAAGTTATTGCTAAAAATCAATTCCCCTATGGAGAAAATTAATGGGCTTTTTACTTCCGGAACCCAACTGTCACTGTTAAAACACTACTGTATATGAGAAAATGATGCTGAAGGCTAATTGTGGTAAACATTTAAGTGTTAAATGTGAAGTGTATGACTTTTTAATGTTAAAAATAGTCATTCCTATCCTAGTTTATTATAAATTGACAGTTATAAGTAAGCTATCACAAACAGGCTCAACCAGCAGTGTGCATTTTGGCCGAACAAAGGTGAGTCTTTCAGAAACCTGTTTGAAAACAGTCATTATGTTTGATGCTGGAAATTACACTATCAGGTTTTTACAAATAATAAGGGGTATCCTGTAGCCCAAATAACAGTACTGAGCAGGTGCAGGCTGGAAAGGTTGTCTCTAGTTAATCTGTATTTCAGTCTGAGGGTGTTTGTGGTGATGAGCGAAGGTCTCAGAAATGGGGAATATGAGCAGCTGTGCTGGAGAGTGGTGTCAGGCCACAGGTGTTCCCTCTTTTGCTTACCAACTGCCGCTCTCCTTTCCCATCCATCTGCCCATAACAACGCTGTCTAGGATCATGTCTGAATACCTAGTTTCTCCACTCACAGCTGTGTAATCATAGCTAATCCACAAAAGAGTTATTTCTCTCATTTCATTGCAGAGGTTTTGCAGGGGAAAATCTTTCTGGTTCGATTGCAGGTGTGGGTTGTGCCTGATTTTCTGAGCAGAAACAAACTGGATCCACTCGAGCACAGAATATATTTGTCACCGGATATAGATTTCCAGGCCTGACAACGTTTCAAGGCTGAATTTTAAAACGAGGCCATTCTCTATACTGATAACTCAGCACAACAAACCAATTACGGTCTGAAGCACTGCTTTCAGATAAGAATCTGAAATCTGAATATACCATGTTGCATCATATATACATGTTTCAATTTAAATGCCTGTCAGAAATTGTGAAGTGCAAGCAGAAGATAGTTCAGAGACAGAGAAATAGGAGGCAGTCTAAGAGATGGGCAGGATAAGTGTGGCTGCACTTTTTTTCTTAAAACAGCCGAGACCAAAACATGCCTGTGTGTGTTTAAATGAGTTTGGGAGGAAATTGAGGAAGACATTTCAGGAAATTGGACCCCTTACTAGCAGAAACAGCACAGCCCTGCTGAGACTGGCACACAGGGCACAACCACCAGATAGCCCAGACGTTTCTGGAAAATGTCATACTAGTGCATAGCATCTGATATATTCAGTATCTTCTCACTCTTCTCTATTTATGCATCATAGACACAACAGAAATTTTTCGTTATTTCTGATGCACTCTGAAGTGAAAGGCCAATTAATACCCAACAGAGCAAAGAAACCTCATTAGCCTAAAAGCAACTCATCTGGCTTTTAAAAAACATTTTTCTTCATAATTATAAAAAACCCCAAACCAAACGGATAAAAAAAAACAGTTATTCCATTAGATGGCCTTATAATTTGTGGTGCTATACTGACAGCTGTTGGCAAATCTAGATCCATTTTGTTGATGCCAATTTAAAGCTCTTATTTATTGGAGAGACTGAGGATGAGAGGTAAAACTATAAGTTTAACCAATTAGAATGAGTTTGTTGTGTAAAAATATAAAGTTTTTATTGTGTGTGTGTGTGTGTGTATGTGTGTGAGCGCACTACTGTTCAAAAGTTGGGAGTCAGTAAGATTTTTTTTTTTTGAAACAAAGAAATCAATTTCCATTTTTTTCAGATATTCAATATTTTCAATACTCTTTTATTCAGCAAGAATTGATGCTGAATTTTTTTTTTTTTTTTTTTTTTTTAATAATTTATTTGTTTATTTATTTTTGCAGCACAGTGCCCTTTTTTGAGTGTATTATGTTACAAAAAATAATAATAAAAGTAATATATATATCTATATTTACAACTGTTTTCATCATTTATAATAAGATGTTTTTGAGCAGCAAATCAGCATATTAGAAGGATTTATGAAGGATCGTATGAAGGATCAATAATATTTCACAATATTACTGTTTTCATGGTGTTTTTGATCAAACAAATGCATCTTTGGTGAGCATATGAAATTTTACTGACCCCCGACTTTTGAATGGTAGTTTGTATATATAATATTCATAAAACTTTTCATCTGCAGTTACAACTCTACTATAATAAAAGAAACAAATACAGTGTGTCCCAAAATATGCGGGATCAAATATCTCCAAAAAGATACCGCAAAACCACATTGTAGCGGTGTACTTTGAGGTAAATGAAAATCAGATCCAAATCAGTTCAAAACCAACCAACTGTTCTCATATCTGCACCACAGGCTCCTCACAGGCATTCATAAGGGGTCTTTAGTGTGCTGTGAGAGGCTTGATAGGTGTGTTTTGTTCCTACGCCAAGTCTATTGAAATACCAATTGTCTCTGCATTAAGCTTTGGGCCTCCTCCGAGGAAATTCGGTTTTCCAGACTGACTCACTATATGGTTATGCAGTCAGCAACCTGAGAGCTTGAGCGTCTGTGATAGTGCCATGCAAAAGGTCTAGAGACGATTAAATGTGCAGTAAATGGGGCAAAGGAAATGTCCTAGTAAACACTGGGCGGTCATATTTATGATCTGTTTAACCACGTATGATTTGATCTAGTGCAGTGGCTGTCAATTATGTTCCTGGCACTGCACATTTTAGATGTCTCCCCTATCTGACACACCCTGTTCAGGTCCTGGAGCCTCTAGTAATGAGCTGATGGTGTGTTAAATAAGGTTCAACTGGTACTCCAGGGCCAGGACTGACAACCACCGATCTAGTGAAAACAGACTGACAAGTCTTTGCAATAATCTGCAGGTCATTCAAGTGCCTCCCACTGACAGATTCAGCACTAACCAGTTAATCTATCGACCTACCATTCACTCCTTACACGTCATCATTTGATCATAAACATTGTCCATAAATAAATGTGACAGACTGTCTGAGCCCAACCTATTTAAGCCACCAAGAGAAATATACTGGAGCCAGGCAGACAGCATAATGCTTTCTGATGAAAAACCGGCCATAAACTGCAGTGCGGCACCCACCACTAGCATCTTAAGAAAATATTTCATGATATGATGATGAATATTTTAAACACATCTGCTTTACGCTGAGCTTACCCGGGGGCAGACACACATGATTCTGGGAAAAAGATCATGGATGACAGCTGTAACAACTTAACAGCCTGCTACATAAACTTTCAAAACCTACTGCAACAAGCATTTTTGCTTTTATGTATGTATATAAAACCTCTGTCATTTTCCATTTCAAACAGCTTAAAAAAAAACTATTAAAAATTATATGAAAAATAACACTTTATAATTGTTGCAATAACTGCAACACGCATCTTTATCTATAATAAAAACAGTTTATAAGGAAGAATTCACAAGGAAGAATAGCTCAAATAAATGTATTTTTAAACATGTATCGTTTATTTAAAATCATAAATAAACCTAGCATGCTGTGATTCCACACAAGATGATATCTATTCTCTTTTTTTTTTTTTAAATCTATTTTTAAGTATAAATATTTTTCAAATCAAAATTCAACTTATGTATATTTAAAAAGGAATAAAAGTTGTAAATTGCACTTACCCCGTTTAAACATGTTGGATATTGTTAATTCTCGGTCTGTCCACTCTGGTTCATTTATTCTTGTATTCCAGACTTCACACTGTCAGTAAGATGCCAGGCGATCTATCAAACGTTGTCTGATTTAATCAGAATACATAAATGTATGTACTCCTATAGCTCAGATGAGACTTCTCGCTGAATTTCAATTTGGATAATTTATTGCAGTGCTGATGTCCATTTCATCCTGTGTGGTCCCGAGCAAATATTTCACTAGAGCGCAATTGAGAGCAGTCCAAAAGGAGATGAACACATTCTGCAGTATTAATTGTTATCCAGTGAATAGATTAATTGTGGGCACCTGGTGGTGTAGTTCAGGTCTCAGCGACCCCCACGAAACAAGCAGTATTGTAATATGTTATCCAGAAAAGCTCTAATTGCCAGATACTGGCGCGTCTGAGAATCGGTTATCCCGCTAAAACACAGATTGTTGGGGGAAATCAGCAGATGGTCTTCAATCCGAGCCGCGGCAACTCTGGTGTCGGTCTCTCGCGCACTCTTCAGAGAGACTCTACGCCGAACTATGGGGAGATGTCCCGCTGCCTCCATACAAAATCTCCAACAAACCACCTTGAGCGTTACACCTTCACATGTCGTGCGCGGTGAGTGAGTGGCGGAATGGACAGATGATGCGCTCCAGCTGAGAGATGCGTGTGCATGTGATGCCTCTGAGCTGATGGGGCTCTCAATCCACTTATGGACTGTTGTTTTCCCTCTCTCCCTGCCCAAAATATCTGACACTACCATGTGTTGGTTTAGTGGTTGGTATATTCTTGGTGTGCGGAGCTCGATTAATCTCTCTCTC
>NW_015552566.1:890936-891126 GCF_001515605.1 Sinocyclocheilus anshuiensis
CTCTCTCTCTCTCTCTCTCTCTCTGTGTGTGTGTGTGTGTGTGTGTGTGTGTGTCTCTTTGTGTCTTGCTTTTCTCCCCTACTGTCTCTAGTAGGCTGGCAGACCTTGAATACAACCTTGCTTTGTTGTTTATATATAAAAAAGAATATATGTATATGTATATGTATATATATATATATATATATATTAA
>NW_015552566.1:891231-922036 GCF_001515605.1 Sinocyclocheilus anshuiensis
TATGTATATATATATATATATATATTAAGCTAAATCGCAATATCATCCAGTCTGAAGTAAGTTTTGTACTTGAAGGAATGTTTTGTCATATAAACAAAATGTGTTTCATAATATGTAAATTAACTCAATTTAGGAGGAGGAACTAGATCAAATTGAAGTAATGCATGCTAAAAGGATATTATTTGGACAATTTGAGTTTTTTTTTAATAATCTAGTAGAATAAATTGTATGTAAAGACATGCATTGTAGCTTTTATCTTTATCAAAGATGAAAAAATGCAAGTATTATTTTTCTTTCTTTCTTTATTTTTCACCTCTATGTGTAGTTTACTTGCATCTGAGACACAGGAACACTTCCACTGATTCATTCACTGTGACTCAAGCTATAGCACTTCTGTCTCCATTCACAGGCAGATACACACCAGGCGACAGAGCACAGATGGAGATGAGGAGTCATGAAAGACTCTTTATAAATTTGATTAATGAGGAGACTGCAGGCTGTGAGAATGACAACTGCACCTGATTTTGTTAGATGCTGTAGATTGACATTATTCTTATTAAAAAATACAAATTAAAAAAAGGCCATAATTCCTTAAGTCCCGTTTTAGTTTCAGACTATGGATATAAGATAATGGGGGGAATCCTAACCAGGCTATACACACTCAGAAAAAAGGTACAAAAGCTGTCATTAGGGTGGTACCTTTTAAAATGATAGACCTTTGTACCATTTTTACCCCTAAAGGGTGCATAGTAAAACCGTAAAGGTACATATTATTTCCTAAAGTAAGCCTAAATATTAGTATGGTATAGGCTACATATAAATATTTTAATAATTATAAAAATATTTTGATTTTAGTTTATACATTTTATAAGTTTACATATACATCGTACAAATTTGAGATTAGGGAAAGAAATGTAATATTTCAGAACAAATTTTTTTTTCCCCACTAAATTTGCCTTCCATTTAAAAGGTATTGAATTGAAAATGTTTTACTTTATGTTTACACATATACTCTCAGAAAAAAAGGTACAAAGCTGTCACTAGACTGGTACCCAAAGGTACAAAAGCTAAATGGTACATCTTTGTATCTTTACCGCTAAATGGTACATATCAGTAGGCTACCTTAAATGTACATAGGCCTACTCTATTAGTAGGCTACTTTAAAAGTAGGCCATGTATTATTACCTAAACTGTACATAATAGTACCTTTTGAAAGTAAGTGTAAAGCCCCAGTGACAGTTTTGTATTTTTTTTTCTGAGAGAAACCTAATAAGAAACATTTTCAGTTAGAATAAATTACATTTTAAAACTGAACCACGACTCTAATCATAGAAAGGAGGGTAATGTCTGCTTAATAAATACTTTTCTCACTCAGCATATATGACTTTTGATACATATACATATCTGTTTTTTTTTTTTATTTTAGGAAGAGATCCCTTCCAATGGGATCAAATTTGCTTCTTGCGTCCTTGGCATAAAATGTTTGAAAACTTTTTCCTTGCGTCTCAATACATCGCTCATATCGATGGTATCGACACTTGATTTGCTCACATCAGCTCTGTGTTCGATTAGTAATGCCTTGTTCACTCCACGTGCACTTGTTTGGGGAAAGATGGCGGCTCCCACTAGCGAGATTGAAGAGGTCGCTGCGAAAAAACCAAATGGTGAGTATTAATAGTTTGATTTTTTAATACTTCATCGTGTTTGCGATATCTGTCATCTATAAAATCCAGATCGGTTTTTAAAAGAAACATCGAGATAAATCTGCATGCGCTAATTCTGTCTGATGCTGTGTGAAATACATGGTGCCTTATAAGATATATTGCGGTCTATGCTAGTACTAACCTATGTTAGTACTACAGATGTATTCAGAAATGTTCTTATGTGATCTAAACTAGTATGTGTTGCTGCAGTTACATATTAACACCGGGGCTAGTTGTCACACAGGGACGTTGTGAAAAAGGGGTCATATGATGCTGCTAAAAAGAACATTATTTTGTGTATTTGGTGTAATGAAATGTGTTTATGCGGTTTAAAGTAAAAAAAAAAAAACATTATTTTCCACACAATGTACATTGTTGTTGCTCCTTCGTCCACGGTGAAAGCTGATCCGGCGATCCACAGCACTAAGTTATGTGGAAATACATCCCCTGAGGGGATGTATTCCCTCAGCGACCAGCACAGATCAGCTCTAGGCATGACGAAGCGGATATCGTCCTCTTTTGGAAGACCAAACAAAGTAGTTTCGCTTTCACAACGAAGCACACAGCGTCTTCATGACATGGCGGCAGCGGCAACAATACTACAGTGAGAATAAAAGTTACAAAAGTTAAAAAGTTAAAAATCGCGGTTGCTGCGGTTCTTGCATTCCTCTGCGGTTTGCTCATCAATAGCGCGATATTGCGGTTATCGCGACAGCCCTACATACACCACCAACTATTCATTATATAAACCGTAGTCTATGTTGCTCAACAGAGAAATTTTATTTTTTTTCTGTATAGTATAATATACAGAAAATATTGTTGTCTAATAACTGTTAAAGATAAAAATGTGTGACACCTGGTCCCCATAGATGTGTAAATGCAATTAATGTGTGTTGATGTGGTCTCTGAATATTAGGTACCATGGTTTTTCAAATGGTTAACTAATCTCACTCAAAACATTTGTTTGAAATCATATATCATGATTAAATTATGCACAATTGTAAAACTGTAATAGAGGTGCAAAACAACTGGTTGGCTGTCATGAGAAAATAGTTTCAACTTTTGACATCAGTGCTATTTTTGTCTGCAAATTGAAGAGAACTTCTGTGTTTCTTTAAGCTTTACTGACCATGAGATGGTAGCATCACTTGGTTGCAGTAGGCTTGTGATAAATGATTGTGTTTTGTGTATTCCCATCAATCCTGCTGCTCTCAGATCACATGTCTGTCCTCTTCTTACTGCCACCCTTCTTCCTGTCCTCAGCATTTTCAAGCTCACTGCAGATATGTAAGCATTCTGCAATCTGTCTAAACACTGTCTTCAATTTCTTGCTTGCTGTGTTGTCTGGCTGAAAATGGGAATTATTTTAAGAATGATTATAATATTTGTTGTTTTCTGTCATCTATAGTTTTTCATATGTGTTAATTAAAAGTTATACACCCCCTTTGAAGTTTTTCTTACAGCATTGAACCTTTATTTAAATGGTTCTTATTGGCACAATACTAATCCTTTTTTTTTTGTAAATATATAAATACATAGATAATAATGTATTACATTTATTCATAACCATTTTTGCTTAAATAACCCCATTAACTTGGTAGATGAGCTTTACTTGACTTTTTTTTGTTGTTGTTCAAACAGTGACTTTCTCTTTGCCGGTATCCCTACACCACCATTTGTCTCTTGGTGGCAATTTATTTTGAATGCCAGAAGAACACATTATCCGAACATATCGTTTGCCAAGTTATTTTTAAAATTTGCTTCAGGAAATAAAAGACGACTTGGAACCATCGGTGTTTTGAACCGTTTGACTAGTGCAGGGGTAGGCAAGTTCGGTCCTAGAGAGCCGCAGTCCTGCAGAGTTCAGCTCCAACCCTGAAAACAAAACTCACCTGCCTATAGCCTTAGTAATCCTGAAGACATTGCTTAGCTTGTTCAGGTGTGTTTGATTAGGGTTGGAGCTGAACTCTGCAGGACTGCGGCTCTCTAGGACCGAATTTGCCTACCCCTGGCCTATATGAATAATCACGTCAACAAATTCCAAGGTTGCCCAGTTGCCAGATCTTGTATCCCTCGCATCCCTCTCACACAATCGACACATAAAAATGTCGCCCTGTCTCCCGAATTTTGGGACCCAAATGTTGACAGGTATGATCCAGCGCAGAGGAGAGAGCAAAACAAAACACCAGTCACGAATTAGACGTATAAAACAAGGTTTGTAAAGAAAAATGTTGGAGGATTTCGATATAAGCTAAGAGGACCCTGTTTTTTCTTTGCTAAACAAAAGAAACTTTGCTTCCTTTGCTCTCGAGACTGGCATATTCTCACCGGACATTAAGCTACGCCTATGTCCTATGTCAGGGGTAGGCAAGTTCGGTCCTAGAGAGCCGCAGTCCTGCAGAGTTCAGCTCCAACCCTGAAAAAAAAACTCACCTGCCTATAGCCTTAGTAATCCTGAAGACATTGATTAGCTTGTTCAGGTGTGTTTGATTACGGTTGGAGCGGCTCTCTAAGACCCAACTTGCCTACCACTGGACTAGGCAATGGAACAATGCATTAAAGTAAATATAAGAGGTGGGCCAGGGCACGGTTCGGTTGGGCTCGGGCGCGGTACGCATGCAGTGTGAGCGCTAACCGAGCCGGAGCATGGATCAAATACTATTTTGTGTGCGCTACTGTCATCATTACGACCGCAAACATATTCAATTACTACTACTACACTACACTTTTCAATTAATTTAATTTAATAAAGTATGTTTAGGTTTATAATGGCTCTGGTTCTTACCTTATTGATGAACAGGAAATGTAGTTTGCGAGTAAAGCTGCAAATTATTTCATTAACGTCAGCAGAAGAACACATTATCCGAACATATCGTTTGCCAAGTTATTTTTAAAATTTGCTTCAGGAAATAAAAGACGACTTGGAACCATCGGTGTTTTGAACCGTTTGACTAGTGCAGGGGTAGGCAAGTTCGGTCCTAGAGAGCCGCAGTCCTGCAGAGTTCAGCTCCAACCCTGAAAACAAAACTCACCTGCCTATAGCCTTAGTAATCCTGAAGACATTGCTTAGCTTGTTCAGGTGTGTTTGATTAGGGTTGGAGCTGAACTCTGCAGGACTGCGGCTCTCTAGGACCGAATTTGCCTACCCCTGGACTAGCGTGATCGCTCCGTGACGCGCTCGGGCGCGGTTCGTTTAGCCGGCCCTGGCCCGGTTCGGTTGGGCTCGGGCGCGGTACGCATGCAGTGTGAGCGCTAACCGCGCTGGAGCACGGAAAAGATACTATTTTGTGTGCGCTACTGTCATCATTACGACCGCAAACATATTCAATTACTACTACTACACTACACTTTTCAATTAATTTAATTTAATAAAGTATGTTTAGGTTTATAATGGCTCTGGTTCTTACCTTATTGATGAACAGGAAATGTAGTTTGCGAGTAAAGCTGCAAATTATTTCATTAACGTCAGCTGCCTCCGTAATAATTTTCTGATACATACAAGTGAAAATCAATGCACGGCATAAATTAATTATTATTAATTATTCGGCAGAATATTAGCGAAAGTGGTTTTCTCCGTTATCTCATACATGACGTAAGCGTGCTCCGGCCCGGAATGTTTAGTGCAAGTGTGAGTGCTGGCCAGTGGGGGAGGGGGGATAATCGCGCTCAGGCTCGGTTCAAGGCAACCGTGCCTAGTGTGAGTAGGAGTCACGCAATACCAGGTCTATCAAAACTTCTCGCAATCCTTCATTTTTTGGCCTCCGGTTCTTTTCAACGTAGGCTACTGTGGCGTCTTTATTTCTTTATTCTTATTTGCGACTACGCTAATTTGCGCTGCGCTTGGTATATTGCGTTGGTCGATATGTAAACGAGATGTTGCGTCTGTGTTCTTTAATTTGCACATTGTTAGTAAATCACCCGCAGAAATTTCCCCTCCCATCGGCGCTGTTTTGGAATTGGAATTGCGCTAGCGCTAATTTGCCCTGTTTAGTAAATCTGTCCCTAAAAATCTTAATTGTTCCTAACTTTTAACTGGTAGTGTAGGAATAGCCATTCACTAAACTATAGCCAGAACTTGTTACATTACAGATGGTCTGTCTGTCATAGACTTCAAAAATAAATGGACATCGCTGACAGACTCATTCTGCTGATGACTGACCTCTCAGTTCAGCAGCTGTTCTGACAGCACTGATTGATTGTGTGATGATTCATTTTGTATCTGAGAAATGAGTGCATGGGCTTTCCTTGTCTTATTATAGACTGTAGCCCAATCAATTTCTCATAAAAATAAAATTTTTAGTGGAACTTGCTAAGGCAGTTTGTAATTGCACATATACTGTATTGCACTGTATGGTGTCTTTACAGACACTTGTGTTCAGTAATGCTTACAGCAAACTTAAATGAAGTGAATTAACTGTCTTTTTAATGTAGTGCGAGTACAGAGGAGAGTGGCCAATCATATTCCTGACGAGATCCTCAAAGATCCAGAGCTCATTGAGGCCATTAAGGCTTTGCCAGCTAACTACAATTTTGAGATCCACAAAACAATATGGAGGGTGCGACAAGCCAAAGCCAAGAGAGGTGAGTACATTTAACATGTTTGTTTTGAAAAAGTTAATAAAATGGTAAAACGACAGTGCTTTGTTATGCATTTAAGGTTATATTGAGCTATTTACTTTAGATATAATTTTTCCACTATGTGTGCGAATAAACTTTTGATTTGCTGCCTACTTCAACAAAAGGGACAACACTGCTATATATTGTAGGTATCTGCAAAATGGTTATATGTTGTATTTTTTTTGTTATTAGGCTTACAGTTTCAGTTCCAGAACATTAGTTATTCTGATTGTCTGTCTATAGAGAATTAAATTGCCTTAAAGTTCATCTCTGTTTGCAGGATAATGCAGTAGCATTACATAATGTATGTCTTGAGCTCATTGTTTTTATGAGAGCATACAGGCTGCATTATATAGATTAATGTTATTCACTATTGTGTTATTTTAGTTATACGGACAGAGTCAAGCAAACTGAAAAGCAGAATTGCCTTGAAGGTTTCCACAGGCATAAATTAAGATGTGGTCTTTTTGCTGTTCCCTAGAACAAAGTGCAAACTTTAAAATTACTGCAGAGGGCTGCTTTAAATCAGCTGGGAAAATTGGTGAAATTCGTGATGACATTTAGAGGCATAATTACCTAATTTTATCAGGACTTTGGTTCAGCAAAATGTGGAAGATATGGTTATTAGCTTATTAGCTTATTAACCATCAACTGATTCTGCTGAATAACAAGGACGTGTTTGCCTCAGTACAGAATGACTTTTATTCTTTAGAGCACAGCAGCTTGAAATATCTTGGCATTTGGTTTTTATTCAGATTTTGGTAACACTTTACATTGAGGTTAAATTTGTTAACTTTGTTCATTCATTATGCATTAAGTGCATTACAGAATTTACCTTGGTTCATGTTAATTTTTAATTAATAGTTTATTAATTAATTAAACTATTAATTTTAATAGTTAATATATGTTGAATATACATGAATTAGCAACAAACAATATTATATTGAAAATTAAACATTAACTTAGATTTAGGGCTGTGCAAATAATCAAATGCGATTTTTCATGCGATTAATCGGCAATGAATCGCCTTCGATTATGAAGGCGATTTTGTGTAGCTTGTCAGTGAACTACGGCTCTGTGTAGTAAATGCCGCTCCATCTGAAAGCACGTGCTGGAGATTTACTACTAATCACAGAACCGGCTTTACTGATGAGATGCGCATGAAAATCGCATTCGATTATTTGCACAGCCCTGCCTAGATTAATAAATGATGTTTAAAACTTGTTGTTTGTCATTGGCTTATGACGTCTAATGCATTACATGAGGCGGAGGAATTGAAACTTATTGTAAAGTGTTACTTAATTTCTAACAATTATTATTATTATTATTATTATTTTTTATTTTATTTTTTTTTTTTTTGAGGTCTATAATTAATAATTGAGGTCTCAATTATTTATTCTTTGGAGAAATATGTGATAAATTAAAGGTTCTAGTTGTTTTGTTGTGATGTTTTAATCTGTGTCCACAACGGCAAGTGTTTTGCATCAAAATATGTTATATCCGCTGTAGTGACTTCCATAAGTGTTTTTTGCAAAAATCCTGTCAGAATGGTGTGAAATTACTCCCCCCAGGAAACAACACTTATGGCTTGTTTGAAACCGCTCTAATGAGATGTCATACAGCTTCTTAGTGAGATTTTAGCAATTATAAGTGGTCAAGACTTCCCAGGGTCACCCCACGCTATCGTACTATAGCATTTTACTGTAGACTATCCACTTTAATGGATGAAATGACATCTTATTCTAATGCATGTGCTTTACCTCCTCAAGCTAACCTCGGAGAATTTAATCACGGCATAAAAAGATGATGAAATCACAGCAAGCAGCTCGGTAATCCTATTATTTGTGCGGTATCATTTATCGTTATGCAAATTTAATCCTCATTTAGTTTGATGCGTCCAATCAAGAGCTGTTTATCTTGCTGTTGATGATGAATTGACTCAGCTTGAAGGCCTTGTCGTGAGTGCTGTAGCTTAGACTTGTGGGTCTTGATCCATCAACCCTTTGGCTGTTTGCTTGTTTAGCCTGCGTTCTTAATCTGTCATAACCATTGGGATGGCTGTGAACTGCAAGCCAAAGATGTTATACCAATGACACTGTCCTTAACATTTCAGAACAGCTGAGTCAAAATAGGCCAGTAGTGCAGTTGTGTGAACATCCAAAGTTTGGTTTCAAGAAATGCCATTGAAATGTGACCTTTTTGGGCTTCGAATTGCGATTTGTCTCTTTAAATCTCACCCGACCGACCTCGTATCCTCTCACTTTGGTCATGCGTCACTGTCTGATGGCAAGTCGTCCCAAGGGCCTGTTGAAGCATGTCCTCCATCATTCTAGTGCAGGTGTCAAAGAGCCTTCAGGATGGGTCATTACACAGTAAGATGAAGGAGAGCAAGGCGAGAGGTTGGTTTCAGTATATTTAGATACATGTTCATCTTAAGGAATCTGTCTGTAGAGTTCAGACCTACATCGATGCCCAATCTTTAATCACAAAAAGTCCTAATAATGCGTAGCTGCAAAAATGCCCAATTTCAAGCCTCTATTGATATGAATGACAACAGACAAGTGTTTGATGTGCTGAATGTGTTAGCAGGTGGCTTGTGCTGAGTACTTTAATGGGGATTGGACAGAATGCTACAGTCTGCAGGGCTCTTTGTTGTAGAGGGTTTTCGTTTTAAAAGCCCCCTCTATTTCTGGACTCAATGGGCAAAGATCATTTTGAGCAGATTCTCTTGTTCTCTTTTTCTACCTTTTCCACAACCTTTCATGTTTTCCACCATTATTTTTTTAAATATCCATAATGAAGCAGTTGCTCTAAATCTTAAAAAATTGTCATGACTCAGTATAGACCCTTTTTCTGTTAGTAAACATTGTGATGTTTTTCTGTGGGCGGAGCTTAGATGGAGGCAGAAAGATTCCCCTGATTGCTTCACTAACGCTAGCTATGAAGTTTGTTAGCTTGTTTTTTTTAACAATGACTGGAGAAAATCTGATTTTATCTGCATATGTAAGGTCACTCACTGTCCGGAACCGCGATTGTTATTTGAAAAGGTTAACTTTAACGGATGAAACCAGATTGGCCTAGCCGTACACGCTACCTCAAAGCATGGACGATCTGACAGAATTACCTCCGGTTGAGTGACTCAAATCTATAGAGAAACCTAACGTGTATAGTAAAGAGAAACTCACATCTATATTAGAGAAACATAACGTGACAAACTCACCTGTGTCTATCTAGTCATGAAGATGTATATATATTTCAATTTCAGCAGGCAACTATTTTTACAGCTACATGAGAGTGAACTGGGCCAAAATACAAAAAAGTAAAACATTCAATGTGATGGATATATTATTTGAAGATGTATGTATCATGTAATAGCCAAATAGTTATTTTAAAGTATATACCTCCTATAAATGATGTAAGTTTACAGTGACATTACAATACCTTTACATTACATACAGTACATTTAAAGTATGTGAATATTTTCTAGAAATAAAAATTCCATAAACTGCTAATTTTGAACTTTCTATTTGATTATTCTTTCTTACCAAGTTCTTAAAAATTCCAGCGACAATCAATCACAGTACCGTACATACAATTACAGATGATTAAGCATATAAATCGTCAGTTTGTTGTTTTACACACATGCACACAGACATTATTTCATACACGACATAGTCGTGAGATACATAAGAAATCTTTAGACGCGTAACACAAACCATAATCCATAACAACAAAAGACAATACTTTTTTTTAATCCTTTTCTGATAAGTGTGCGCTGCAAACGCAAGCATTTTGATGATTGTTTCTGTCCAGTCCGCTCATTTTATCGCGGTTAACCACAGCTGTCGTCGTTTTTTTGTCTAGTAGAGGCAGCAGGTATGCATTAAAATCTCAAATTGGAGCCTGTATTACGTTGATTCTGGCACCCAACATCACAACAAGATTATATTTTAAACTCCTTTTGTAGCTGAATCTGTGCTGGTTTGAATTGGCCGCCTCCAGTTTTCGCTTTGTTTTGCCTCCAGCTAGCACTGTGACCTAATTGTGACGTCAGCACAAAAAGGGTCTATAGGGCTCAAGATGTATAGATAAAAAAAAGAAGAAAAATATGTATAAAATTTCTTTTTTAACACATTATTTCTTTCCATTGATCATATACATTTGTGTCTTCCAAATGTAAACATTTGATTTAGTGTGATGTATTGACCAAATTATGAAGTAATGATTTTCACTACACCATCATTTCTGGGAAAACTATGTATAAATTGATTTCAAAAACCTTTATTGTTTAGAGCTGCAGGGCCTTGTCTATTTCAATTGTATGTAGCCCATTTTATGTATTTATTGTAGGCTAAATTGCGTCTGTATTTATTACCTGTGCCTGGTCACTGTATATTCTGTGTCATATTAGATCTGTATCAAATATTCTTACGCTGTGGCATCAACACAGACTTCATCTACTTTCATTTCCTGCTATGATAAGGAGAACTTTATGTAATAAGGATGCTTAAATGTAATGTGTTATGCTGTAATGTTCTCTTGACTCTAGTGTACACGATGAGACCAGTGAGTCACGACTGATATATAGACAAGTTTTCCCCACACCTTTTCCACACTTGTGTGTATATATATATATATATATAACATTGTTTTATTGCACATGATGTAATCATTGCCCTAGAGACCAGCACTTTTCAGAGATACATTTCCTGTCTGTAGTGAGAGGTGCCTTGCACCCTGGTTGTGTGTAAAATTTGAGAATGAATCATTATGATTCATTCATGGTGCATTGGTAGACATAAACGACATCCTGAGAGAAGTCTACAAATATCATAATTTGTCTGTTAATTAAAGGATGCTATTAAATTATAATATAAATAAAAAAATGGTGATGTTGCACAGCTCGTTATTTTGCTAAAGGTCTTGAGTTTAAATATGCACATTTTTTAATGGACCAGGTAAAATCACAACTTTATGTCAGAGGGTAAATGTTAGAAGCCAGATGCATTTTATTCTGTCATTAAAATAACTTTAGTTGAACTATATGGCAGTAACATGGCTTCTAGAAGGTCAAGAGGTTTCTTTCCATTGGAAGACAGACAGAAAGCAGCAGCAGTGAGATGTGCCACCCCAAGGAGCTGCTCAGCAATAGATAACTGCTAGATAACATTTAATTTTCAATGGAGTTTTGGACCAAACAGAAAGCAGGCACATAAAAGTGCTTGCCTACATAGTGAAAAATAAATATACTGAAATGTATTTGAAATACATTTATTTCATGCTAAATTTACGTATTTATGTAGTTAATAAAAAATACCCTCCAATTGTACTTTTGGTATACTAAACTGGTATGCTTAAAGTCTAAATTGGAACTAATTTTGTGCTTAATGTACTTTAATTGTGAGGACGTAGTGCTGAAGTCCAACTAAAGGTATACTGAATTATATTTGATTGTGCTTAAGTGGAACTATTGCAAGTATACTTCAGGTACACTTTAAATATCTTAAAGACTGATATTATTTAGAAATCATGCAATTCTCATCAATAGTGACATTAAAACACATTTTAGGCTTAATATTAATAAATAAAGTTTAATTGTAATTTTTATATCAGTCTCGAGCGATATGTCAGTAGATATGTTAATAGATTTGAACTACACTTAGTATGAAATGAATATTTTAAATACACTGAACAAAATTATAAACGCAACACTTTTGTTTTTGCCCCCATTTTTCATGAGCTGAACTCAAAGATCTAAGACTTTTTCTATGGACACAAAAGGCATATTTCTCTCAAATATTGTTCACAAATCTGTCTAAATCTGTGTTAGTGAGCACTTCTCCTTTGCCGAGATGATCCATCCACCTCACAGGTGTGGCATATCAAGATGCTGATTAGACAGCATGATTATTGCACAGGTATGCCTTAGGCTGGCCACAATAAAAGGCCACTCTAAAATGTGCAGTTTTAGTCCGGGAGGACCCCCCATGACAGTAAAACTGTCAAAATTAATTTACATATTTAAAATAGTGTTTTCTTTTTTTTTTTACTTTCTCTGCCCAGGACCGATATGAGAGATTTAGTCTCTACATGCAACCTACATTTACAAAACCATGTGATATGCTGTACACTGTAAAAAATAAAAAGTTGAGAAAACTAAAAAATTGAAGGCAACCAGCTTCAGCAGATTTTTTTCAACGTTGTTTTCAGTTTATACAACAAAAAGTTAAGAAAGCTCAAAAATCTCCTACCAAAACAAGTTGAGAAAACTAAAAAAATCTGCTGAAGCTGGTTGCCTTAAAGTTTTCTCAACTTTTTATTTTTTTTACAGTGTATTTGCTGTATCTGTTTATCTTACAGCTTATTATTACTAAGATAATTGATATTGGAAAAACATTGAATTATTGTACAATATTTCATAGATACAGTATGATGATTTTAAAGTTTGATAATTTGATACTTTTCTACCAAAAAGGCCAGTTACCACAGTTACACTACTGTTCAAACATTTGAGGTAAAAAGTTTAAATTATTAAAGTATTAAATAATGTTTTTACTCATAAAGAACACTTAAAATGTATAGAAAGAATAAAGAAAATGTAAAATGTATCAAAACTGACAGTAAAGCCATTTAGCATTTCAAATAAATGCTTATCTTTTGCATTTTTTTTTTTCATCAAAGAATCCTGAAAATCCAAAAAATATTAAGCAACTGTTTTCAACATTTATAATAACAATAAATGTTTGTTGAGCATCAAGTCAGCATATTACAATGATTTCTAAAGTTCAATCACAGGAATAAATTTAATTTTAAAATATAGAATATAAGTATAGTATAATTGTATAGTCGTATTTTATATTTAAATCTGTATCTATCTGTATTTATGTTCTACTTTTAGTGTTATCTGTATGCACCAAGGGTCTGAGAGTAACGCAATTTCAATTCTCTGTGTGTATGTGCTGTACATGTGGAAGAATTGACAATAAAGCAGACTTGAGACTTGACTTGAGACGTGAGACTTGAGATAGAATATAGAAATAGAAAAAATAGAAATGTTTTTTTAAAGATTTATTTTTGGCTTTTTTTTTAGGACAGGACAGTATATGAGACAGGAAGAGAGGGGGGACAGGATCGGGAAATGTCCGTGAGTCGGGACGCCCAAAGCGCAATGGTGTTATATGTTGACACGCTGCCCACAAGGCTATTGGCACAGACAGAAAAGTTAATTTAAATTGAAATAACTTTTACTGTATTTTTAATCAAATAAATGCAGTCTTAGTGAACATAAGAGACTTCTTTCAAAAACATTTTAAAATCTTACCAAATCCATGACTTTTGAACAGTAGCGTAGAGCTGAATAACCCAGAGCTACGGCCCCTTCTGCCCAGGTCTAGCGTCACTCCATGGTTCATTCAAGGCTCTCCTGTCACCTTATTGTTCCTCTCTGGCTCAGTAGGCTTCATCAGAGCTGCACAAATATCTGTTTCTATGTTCATTTCGCATAATGAGGATGCATTGGTTGCCTGACTGATTATTTGTGAGTTTTTCTGGCCTAAGGATGCCGATGATGAATGCAGACAATAGTAGAAATGACTTACCTCCCAGATTAATTCGTTCTTGTGTTTGAATAATTAGTCCACGGTGTCTTGAAATAAATGTGATCATAATGCAAACTCTTTCTGCAGGGATGTCTGTTTGTATTTACCCACAAACTGATGGAAGTACAGGAAGAAGTGAAGATGTGATTAGGGCTGTGATGGTCGCCGTGACAACCGCGTCACATTGCCACCGGCGGTAGTGCACGTGACGTCACACACTTTATAACAAGCATAATACTAAGTTTTGTATACATATCTAATAACAGTAACAGTTGCAAATTGTTTTATTTAGACTATAAGTCTATGGTAATTCACAAATTACCTCAAACGCCATACACAGCGTTTCCTTTAGATCGGCAGGTTTGAGCGCAGGAAAATACAGTTTATTCTGCATTCAGTAAATTCATTTTGTGTTGGGCGATGGACCTTGTTGGGAAACCAAATACTACATTGCCGGTCTGGAGCCATCTCCATTCATGTCACCCATCCGCGTTTGTACTTCTGTGTGTCTTCAAGTTCCCGTGATCGCAAATGCCTGGCTGGTCAGGTTTGGTGAGGCTTTCTCCAAACTGGCCAAATACAAACGAGACAGCGATAAATGGAAGATGTTAACAAGAAATGTGGGAATGATTCCTATTTCAAAGAGAGTGCGTGCAGACGAGGAGTTAATGCGCCCGTTTGCTTGGCGGCGGAACAGTGAACTGTGTCTACACCGGACGCAACAGGTTGAGACTCTACACAAAGTTCTCTATTTGAACTTTGTGTCAGTACCTCATAAATAGGATGAGGCAGTTTACTGTCAGGGATTTGTCGTGTCGCGCCGCATCCAGTGTAGACAGCATCACTGATTATATGAGTTTTATAGTATTTTGTTGCGCCGCGCCGCTCGCGTCCGGTAGACAGGGTATAACTTTCTTATTTAGGCTACTTTCTTATTTAACTGTATTATTTCTTTGATATTTATTTTAGTGTTTTGTCATGTTTGTGGAAGTGTATCATGGCACAAACAAATGAGATCTCCGAGGACCTCATAAAAATAGTTGGTGTTGCTCGTCAGGCTAGAAAAGGTTTCAAAGCCATCTCTAAAGAGTTTGGACCCCACCAATCCACGGTCAGACAGATTGTGTACAAATGGAGGAAATTCAAGACCACTGTTACCCTCCCCAGGAGTGCTCCCACCGCAATTGTCTTTACCTTGATTGCAGTCTTCATCCATCAAAACTTTACTAGCGAGACTGGTTATCCAGTCGAGAAAACGTAGTTTGCGTCTCATCTGGCCATACAGCGGTGGGATGTGTTGACAATCCGTTCAGTCTGTACTTCACACAGCGCGTAACGTGTGAGGGCTCGCGCTCGTCAGAGACAATCACAGAATATGACAGAGCTCATGTTTTAAAGCAAAACACACTGGAATGAATAATTAACTTAAAACGCAACGCGAGTCTATGTTCTCTCGGCAATCTCTGATGTAATCAGCCTGGTTTCCTTTTTATTAGCGCTGTTTTGGACGGATTGTTTGGGATTGTAAAATTAATTGCATGCGTTAACGCGTTAACAATGACAGCCCTAATATATATACACTATATATAATAATATACACCGCGTCACCGACGGTAGTTGATCCATTATCACCGCGGTGGTAAAAAATCTGCCACCGTTACAGCTCTAGATGTGATGTTTGTCCAGTTTTAGCTTCTCTCTAGAACCATCTACAAAACTATATTTTTGTAGATGCACTGTATTGCGAACATAAGCCTTGGCTTTTTAAAGCTAAAATGTGACCCTGGACCACAAAACCTTAAGTGTCAATTTTTCGAAATTGAGATTTACACATCATCTGAAAGCTGAATAAATAGCCTAAGCTTTCTATTAGGGATGCACCGATACCACTTTTTACAGTACTCGCCCGATACCGATACTTTTATTTTTGGTACTTGCCGATACCGATCGGCATTTGGTATCGGGGCATTTTAACGAGTACGAGTACAGGAGACCATTATCGGGCCCGGTATCGGTGCATCCCTACTTTCTATTGATGTATGGTTTGTTAGGATAGGACAATATTTGGCTGAGATACAACTATTTGAAAATCTGGAATCTGAGGGTGCAAAAAAAATCCAAATATTGAGAAAATCGTCCAAATGAAGTTTTTAGCAATGCATATTACTAATCAAAAAACGAAGTTTTGATATATTTACGATAGGAAATTTACAAAATATCTTCATGGAACATGATCTTTACTTAATATCCTAATGATTTTTGGCATGAAAGAAAAATCTATAATTTTGACCCATACAATGTATTTTTGGCTATTGCTACAAATATACCCCAGCGACTTAAGACTGGTTTTGTGGTCCAGGGTCACAAATGTGTTTTATGTACCAATAATGACTGTTTTCGAATAGGTTTCCTAGAACACACCCCCTTTCTGTCATTGGTTGGTTGAATAGGTAGCCCCACCCCCAACTTTGTCTCATCATAGCTGTTACTGTCATGGTGTGTTGTAGAAAGACTCAAATGCTGTGTTGCCTAATGGTAATTTATAATAATTTACCCAATTATAACATACCTTATCCCATCGGTTTAGCTTTTATTGTTGCAGCCGTGCTCTTTCAGTCATTCAGTTTGATGAAGGCTAACATTTTGTTTGTCAGCTCTTGTGGCGTGGTAACAGGTGTAGCTGAACACACTAAGCACATTTATCTGTGTGTGTGTTTGCCCACTCCACGTCAGTTGGGGGTTCTGGCATTTTGGTATTTCCTTCAGCTTCAATGACATTTCTGGATGTGCGGTGTACAAATGTGCTCACTTAGCCCTGGGCCAGCACTGGGCCTCCTTAGCCAGAAACAGCTCGTCAGTGGCTGGTCGAGGATGGATGGATGGAGAGATTTGTCAGGCAAGGCTGTACTGAGCTGAATAACCTTTTACTGTTAATAAACTCGCCCTTTCCCAGGTAATGACCTGTCTGTGTCTGTCCGGACTGAAGGGGGCCAGTCTTTTAACCTTTCATCGGAGTGTTACTCAGCCCAGCTGTATTTCCCCTTCTTCTTTTCTGTGTGTGTGTTTGCCCACTCCACGTCAGTTGGGGGTTCTGGCATTTTGGTATTTCCTTCAGCTTCAATGACATTTCTGGATGTGCGGTGTACAAATGTGCTCACTTAGCCCTGGGCCAGCACTGGGCCTCCTTAGCCAGAAACAGCTCGTCAGTGGCTGGTCGAGGATGGATGGATGGAGAGATTTGTCAGGCAAGGCTGTACTGAGCTGAATAACCTTTTACTGTTAATAAACTCGCCCTTTCCCAGGTAATGACCTGTCTGTGTCTGTCCGGACTGAAGGGGGCCAGTCTTTTAACCTTTCATCGGAGTGTTACTCAGCCCAGCTGTATTTCCCCTTCTTCTTTTAATCCATCACTCTTCCTGGCCGCTCTTTAGCTCGTCCGCTCTCAGAACAAATTGCTTATGTTCTTTTTTTTTCTCCATCTCATTTATTGCTAATTTCTTCGCAGCTGAATCATATTCATGTAATTTCACCATTTCTTATGGGTGTGAATTCTAAGTAGGGCACATCCTGAGCTCACACTGAAGTAGCCTGTGCATTTTAAAGGCAGGTTCAAGGAAAAAAGTTTTTTTCTTTTTTTTTTTTATCCCGACATGTTCAGGCTTGCCCTGCAAATTTTGTTGTACTGACCTCTCAGCCAAAATACAAATATTTTTTAAAAATATGAAAATGATAATGTGTTTTGTGTCAGAATTTTCATATTATAATTTTTTCAGATTTTTCATTGCAGTTTAAAATATTACAAAAACTTTAAAATGATATATATATTCACTTAAAAAGTTTTTCATATTTTCCAGGGTGTTCTTTAGTTTTTTTTAAACAAAACTTTGTGCAAAAAATAATGTATCATGTTTTTAAATTGCAAAAATAGCCGAAAGCTGTATATTCGTGTTACTCCATGTCCACTATAAATTCATAAACACCGTTTTGCTGGAAAATGATGACACGCTGTGCAAAACACTGCTCATTATGGCACAAAGATGACTTCAGTTAAAGCCGTTTTAACTGATGCTCACAAGACTCTCGCAGTAATTTTAACAAATCGCACAGCACTACCAGTGTTATATATAGTTAACCAGAATTATAACATTACTTTATCTATATATTTAAGTAAGCAGAACTTGCAACAATGTTCAGTACCTGTGAGTATATCACTGGCCAGAAATTCTCTCACAGTGGAGGGAATGCCATGTTTTGATGGAATGATTATGGTTGTAATTGATTTTTCTGCTGGGATCCAGCATATTTTAATAATTCATATGGCAGACTGTATAGGCCACATGCATTTCACTAATGAGGAGAGGCCAGAAATGTGGCATTTGTAATGGAAAATAATGATAAATATTCAAATATTGGCTTGATTTAAAATATTGTATAATTAGTGTAACAGTCAAAAGTTGAAAGCATCAGTTGATAAAAAATTAGATGAGATGAGATGTTGCTACATCCTTTTTCAAGCATCCTTTTCATGCTTGTTTATTGACTGATGAAAAGCCTCCTGGATAGGTCACACTTGTGTGGCATCATTATGAGCTGATAGCCATGTAGAATGGTGATAATTGGAAATTTCACTGTTCCTTTTTTCATTGTTCACTTGTTAGGCTGTATAGTACATGTAACCGATCCAATTTTAGGTCATGAGTCTGTTTCCAAGACAACAGTGCAGCATATCTAAGCATGATGCTGGCGTACAATAAGGGCCAAAAAAAGAAAAAAACATTCTTTAGACATGTCTAATGTTAAGTTCATCAACCACATAATTTAAAGAGTTTGAATTATTTAAAAATAAGCACAGCGCAAAAATTATGATCTCATTAGACTGGTGCAGTATCAGCTAATGGGTTATTATTATATTCATGGAAAATAATATCTTATCATCGTACCACTAAAGTGAAATTATCCTATATAATATACAAACTGTCTGCCCAATATGTTATTATTTAAATTAGAATAGGCTGATGTCTTTTTAGCAGCTCTTTCAGCTATTTTTCAACATGAAGTGTCCAGTTAATTTAGAAAAGATATTTTATGCAAGATAAGATAAAAATCTCTAGAAATGAGCATATGGAGTATCATGTCAGCCTGTGTTTCCATTACTGTTAATACGTTGAAGTTAACTGCTTTGCATGTTTTAGTAATATGTAGTCACTTATTATCATTTAATTGAATTTAACAGTGAAGATATGGTTTGTATGGCTGTGTCGAAAGGTCACTGGCCTCAATAGGGGATAATGTATTGATTTTTCTTGGATTAAGACATTGTAATGGATCCAACATCCATGGTAAACCACGCTTTCATATCGTCCATGTACCTATTATAATCTCTCTGTTGTCTTATGCACATTCATTTCACACTGATTTAATGCACTCCTCCTTCACAGCATTTAACTGCACATGTATTTCCACCCTGAGAGATGGCTTTTTGTTTTGCACTGTGTTTTTGAGCTCTCTCGAGAAATAGAAAGTGTATCTTTGTCGCTGTTTTTAGGTATGGTGTAAATTTAGTGTGACAAGCAAGTTATTGCAACTGTTTAAATGGTTAGCTTGTCTGAAACTGTGCCAACTTTGCATTTATGCTTCATGCCAACTTTGCCAGCTGCTTAGGTTGATTTATATGCAATAAATCTTGTGTGCATATAAATGTGTGCATATAAATTTACCTGAGTATCTCAGAACATGCACAGAATTATCATATATCATATCATATATCATATCATATTTTATATCATATCATATCATATATCATATCATATCATATCATATTGTTAGTTTTCTGGTCAATAACATTTTTTAAAAAGAATGTATTACTTTTATTCAGCAAGGACATTTAATTAATACAGTTAGTACCAGTAAATCCTTTTATAATGTTACTAAAAATTTCTATTTCAAATAAATGCTCTTTGAACAGTCTATCCATCAAATAATCCCGAAAAAAATGTATCATGGTTTCCTAAAAAAAAAAAAAAAAAGTGGCACAACATTGATAATAATAAGAAATGTTATTTGGCAGTAAATCAACATATTAAAATTATTTCTGAAGGATCATGTGGCACAGAGGAATGGCATACTAATGGCGTCTTATATTATATTATATTATATTATATTATATTATATTATATTATATTATATTATATTATATTATATTATTTGTTACATATGTTACCTCCTTGTTTACAGCTTAAAATCAGATAAGGTTAACTCTTGTTTTTCTTCATTTCTTAACATTTGTGATTGTAAAGCTAGCAGTGGATGGAAAAGTAATTAATTAAAATGCAAATTAAATAAAGAACAATATTCGGTGTAGAGAACGACACAGTAACAATGCAGATGTTCCAGAATTTCCTTATGTTCTACGGCTGCAATATTGCAGAATATCAATATGGAAGAGACAATGGAAATTTTAGTGTTTGTGTTCAACCTCAGCAATGCGGCAGATAGAAATAGCCAGTGCTCTGTCTTTGAACCAATACATTTTTCAATACAGTTTTTTTGGCTGCATTTCATTAATGTAACTGGTGTCTCATAATGAGACATGACTTTTGTAGAAATGCGAGACAGAGGCCAATAGCATGTCTCACACCAAATGTGTGAGTTGGCAACCCTGTCTAAAGTTTTGTGCTGTGGGCTCCTTAAATAATTAGTGCTCAGTTGTTTCAGTAATGTAGCTCAGTACACGTTAAACCATTATTTATGCTTAACAGAAGGTACGGTTGTGCGTATTTATCTTGACAGTTATTTTAATTCATTAAAGCTAGGGATGCACGATATATCGGCCACCATATCGGTATCGGCCGATAAATGCTCATTTTTTCTGTTATCGGTATCGGCCCGATAAGAAAATTTGTCCGATATCTTAAAGCCGATAAATAATGCATTATTTCCTTCAGAGACACTTCAGATGCGCGCTGTTATCGGTATCGGCCAAAATTTTCATATCGGTGCATCCCTAATTAAAGCCTCATACTCATTTGATGAGCAAACGAACTTGCCTATTATTTAAAGGAAAACATCTGTCAGACTTTAATACAAGTTCACAGACACACAAACAGCACTTCCTTATTAAATTTAAAGATGAAACGAATGAAAAAGAAAGAAAATTTGACACAATGCAGTTTGTATTAGGGATGCATGATATATTGATGGACATATTGGTAGAAATGTGACTTATGTTCTCATATCACTCCAATAAATAAAATAGGCTGGAATTTTTAAGCCAATAAATCAAATCAATTGCTTCTGGGACCCCTCGTGTTATTTAGTTACATTTAGTTAATGTAACTTTATGTATTTATTATTAATTAATTAAATGTTTTATTTATTTATTTAATAACATTTTGTATTCGTTTATTTATTCCACACAGGCATTTTGTTTGTTTGTTATATTCTGAGTACCATGTGAATATGTTTGTAAAATGTTTTTATTATTATTATTATTTTAACTTCTATAAAAGAAAATTGATATAACTTTTTTTTTTATTCATAGTATGCCTACAATTGTTAAATGTTTGTGGCATGAAGGATTTAAAAGCAGTTTTCTCATTTTGCACCTAGAGATCTGGACTTCTATGTTTTTGTTTGTTTGTTTTTTAGATATTTGCCAAAGCTTTCATATTGGTACATCCAGGGCTGTATTAAACATTGGGCTAGGCGGGGCTGAAGCCCCGGGGCCCGAGCAAGGAGGGGGCCAGTGATTGGCTGTGGGGTAAATTGACTGGCGTGCCGGTCGCCAAAGCCACCACGCCCCCCACTTATTAGCGCTGTTATTTAGTTGAGCCTTTCCGTAAATTCCATGCATTACCATTTGAGATTGAAGTGTAAAGTCTGAATTTGGTTTACCAATCAAATGCATTTAATTCTATATTTGACATTTGAATGATATGTGCATGTATCTATCAGGTGATCGCTGCCCAGTATGTCTGCATTCACCTCCACTCTTCACTTACACAGTTCTGGAGTAATTTGGAAATGGTCGCGCAAAGAACAATATTCAATAAGTAAAAATGTCAGCAATTCTGAGAGAGAGGGGCTCAAAAAATGAAAAACTTCAAATACAAACAACAGAAGAAAAAAAAACATAAGTTAGTCAGTAAAATCCCCAGCTATCAGGTTATTTTACTAAAGCTGATGATGCAGTGGAAGTTGTTGGAACAGCAAGTGAACCGGGCACATGGAAAAAAAACAGCGTCATCATCTACACAGATTTTAGGTTATTTTGATTATTAACTGGATGTATATTGTTTTTGTGTTTGAACAAACTCTCTACAACAAACAAACTCTAAGGATTGGGAGATAATCCGGTAGAAATGTATCAATCGTTTTGCGTGTCAAGATGTAGGCTAAGCTTATCATTTAAACGCGTTTAAAGCAGGTTTTAAAACAAATGGTTTAAACTATTAATGAACGTTAAGCAGTGGGGCAGAATTAATTCTGGTAAATACGTTCATTAAGACGGTTTCAGCCTGATTCGCGCGGCGCACACCTGCTCGTATTGCGACTGACTAAACTTTTCACTCCTTGTGCTTAAATGTTCAAATACACAGTTATGTGTCAAAAATTCTCATCTTTGCGAGTATCCTTGTAAACACAGTTATTTGGGTCTTAAATGAATGTTAATAGTTAAAGATAAAGCATGTGTAGTGTTAGGCTACATGAGATCCTGGATTATATGATGAGATCTTAAAAGGATAGTTCACCCAAAAATGAAGATACTGTACATCATGTACTTAAACTCAAATTGTGCTAAACCTCTATGAATTTCTTTGTTCTCCTCAACATAAAAGAAGATATTTAGAAAAATTATCGCAACCAGTTTCTGGTCCCCACTGACTCCAATAGTGTATTTTTTCATACTATGGAAGTCACGGGGGCCCAGCAACTGTCTGATTACCAGTATTGTTCCAAATCTATTATTTTGCATTCAACAGCAGAAGGAAACTCATACAGGTTTAGAACAACAACCAAATTTTCATTTTTGGGTGAACTATTCCTCTAAAGCAGCCTAATATAGCTGCTGTTGCCATTTGTGTCAATAATATAAATCAAACATCAGAAAGAAAATCACTTTTGTAAAATAAATAAGAATGAATCATGTATATTGAATATATACAGTGGAGACCATTCAGTCTATTTGTACATTTTCTTTATACATCATAATATTATTCAGTGCTTTAAGTTTTTCAAGTAGGTCGATCTCTTATGATCTTTGTTCTGTTGTAGCCTAATTTGTGACTGTTTACTTGTCTTCAGTAAGCTTATTTTTACTTAGGCTCGTATTATTTTTGTGATTATTGAAATTGGTAACAAAAATTATGAAATTTCAGTGCATCAAGAATGTTGATATGGGATAAAAATCCTATTTAAAGCTTTATATATATATATCACTATTGTGATGGGGGTCCCTGCAGTAAGTCATAGCCCCAGGGCCCAGTGCAGTCTTAATGAAGGCCCTGGGTACATCCCTAGGTTATAGTTTGCACATCAGACTGCCTGTATCGCCAGACTAATATATAGGAGGCCAGAGCAGCTGTCATTCATATTGCATTATACTGCACTGACTGGACTCTCTATCTTTGACCTGCAGTGGCCTTGCAGTTGCCCGAGGGTCTGCAGATGTTTGCCTGTGTGATCGCTGACATCATTGAGAGGTGGGTACCGCATACACTCACGCAGCGCTCCTCTGGACTGTGGATGCACAACCTTGGTTAAACAGGAAGAGCATTTGAGTCTGCAGAAGACCTCTGTGCTCATTAAAAATCTCTATGCTTATCATCATTCCCCGCCGTAGCGGTATCTGGGGCTCAGCAGAAAATTAGACACAATTGTAGACACAAGCTAGCTATCACGGTCTCGCTAGTTAATGACATGAAGTGAACGAAACCATTATTCTTCTCAATTACATCTTGTTACAGTCTGCGCAGAGCATGCAGCATACGAAAGTACAAATTGTGGTCCAGTGTGGGTAAAGAACAAGTCTGGCCACACCTCCCACTTCGACTGGGTTTAATGCTAATGCTAATGAACACTAGTAGCTCTGATTAATGATAAACAATGTGCTGTGACAACAAAAAAATGTTTGTGTTCACAGGGCATGTGGTGTTCACAGGTGTTAAAGAAAGGTGTTTGATCTTCAAAAATGAAAATTCTGTCATTATATAAACCTGTATGACTTTTTTTCTGTTGAGTATATTTGTCCTTCTTTTCCATACAGTTACATTTAATAGAGTCTGAATCATTTGGACTGAGTCAGTGACTGTCACAAATTGATTCATAAACAAATAGGGGTTTTGTGAACCAGATCATTTGTTTTCTTGAAAATATTTGATTGATATAAATTGGACATTTCTACATCTCTTAAGCAAAGTCAAGATTGATGTCAAGATTTTAAGTGAACATTGACATAGATTTGGTCTGTTTGTCACACAAAGCTACTTTAGAAGACGTAGAACATGAGTTGTAGTAGCCACTTTCATGATACTTATGGTCCTTTTTCATCCTTATTAAAGCCTGAAAAGAGTTTACATTCGTTGTAATTGCATGGAACCGAGTAAACAGGCTTTTCTGTGCTAGAGAAAGAATGTCAGCATGAGGATGTGTAAATAATGACAGAAATTTGTGTTTTTGGCTCAGCTGTTCCATTAAGAGCCTTGCCTCCTTTTATACTAAACATTACATTTCTCTTCCACCATCTCCTGGGATGAATGTTCCACCTGTTTCTTTAAAGTATGTTCCCACTTTCCTCCGAATAAGCAGAGTCCTATTCCGGATGTCTGCTCAATACTAATGAGGGACATTCCCAGCTGAGGTGAGATGGGCGAGCATTTCCATTGAGGGATATGTTTAGCCTCGGGAACCGCACTCAAAGTGTCACATTCCCAGAGGATTCATCTGTATTACGAAAACATTATGGGACTGTAATGTTCCTTCTCACTCAGGGCCGCCGGTTCGATTTGGAGGTGAGCATAGAGTCAGTGAGTTGAAGCGAACGGCTTTGGATGTTTTGATTGGGTCGTGTGAAAGTCTCGCTGTTTGATGACTCGCCTGGTTAACACAGATCCCTCTGTTTGATATAGATCTGCTGTCAGCGCTTCTGCAATTACATCCTGTGTTCATCAACTTCCTGTTTCTCTAACCCATCTACTTTTTGCTCTTGTTCTAGTGACATGTCCAGTGTTGATCTCAATGAAAATAATCATTAACAAGGTTGTTTAGGGTTTCTGTCAAAGATAATGAAGACAAGATTAATTTTTAAATTAAAACATACTGTTAACAAAGAAAAAAAAACAAGACAAGGAAAAAAATAACACCGCAAGAATTTCTTTTAAATGTTGATGCACTACCAAAGTTTGGGGTTAATACGTTTTTTTAAATGTTTTTGATGTCTCTTATGCTCATGAAGGCTGCATTTATTTGCTCAAAATTACATTAAAAACAGGAATATTCTGAAAGATTATTACAATTTGAAATAACTGTTTTCTATTTTAATACATATTAAAATGTAATTTATTCCTGTGATGGCAAAGCTTAATTTTCAGCAGCCATTGCTCAGTCTTCAGTGTCACATGATCCTAGAAATCATTCTAATATGCTGATTTGCTGCTCAAGAAACATTTATTATTATTATTAATGCTGAAAGCAGTTGTGCTACTTAATGTTTTGTATTTTATTTATATTTTGTAACATTATAAATGTCTTTACTGTCTGTTTTGTTTAATGTAGTGTCCCTGCAAAATAAAAATTTATTGAAAAAAAAGTCTTACGGACCCCAAACTATTGAATGCTAATGTACATTTAAAATTAATTTATGAATATACATATGTTTGAAGTATTAGATACCATTATGTTTGTATGAAATGTATGATGTATGAAATGTATGAAATTTAAAGTAAAATTGATTAAAATTAATAAATATGACATGATAACATTGACTACATTTAAAAGACATTTTCATTTAAAAAAAAAACTGACGAAAAAAATGAACACTGGCCATATCTCTTTTTTTCTGTTCATCTTTCCACCTTTTCTATTTTGTATATTCTTCTACCTACTGTATTTACATGGTACTCCAACATATGCCAGTCATTACCATGGTATTACCATCAATATGTTTTCCAATAAACCATAGCACAATATCATGGTGCAAGGATTTTGACCCCTCTCTTGCGGTCTCTATGTCCACTTAAGTGTGTGAGAAGTACTTTGAGTGTGTGTCTGTCGTGTAATGTGTACCCTACCCTCCTTATCGGAAGGCCATAGTGCTCTCAGCTAAAGAGCTGCCTCTTTCTCATCATAGCAGGGCTTAGCATCACAAATGTCCAGACACTCGGAAACCCAATGAAACCAGTCAGTGTTTAATGAGAGCAATTAATGTCCGTTAATTAACTTAGCGAAAGCCCCCGTCTCCTCCTGACATCAGCCACAGCTTTCCATCCCTCTTCTGCATGTTTTCCCCCTCGTTCCCTCAGCCACATCTTTGGATTGCTGCCAGCAGGATTTCTTCGATCTGCAGTTTCTCTGAGGGCCTTTAGCTGGGCTTGCATAGGACATTTATTCCTCGTTGCTGTTTAGGGCTCCAGCTGTTTAGTCATAAAGCAGTTGCTGGAAAAAAAAATGCTCTTCATTAGATTGTGGTGCTGTTCTGCATGTTGCTGAATGATGTGATGAAACCCACAGATCACACAAACCCTGTTTACATCTGCTGTTATAATCAGTCTCAGGTGATCTGATCACAAGTGACTAGCTGAAACGCAATTGCTGTTTACACCTTGTAGTAACATGCGTTGTGGCATTTGAAACTTTATTGTAGTTTTTAGTGTTTTATTTTGAATTTCTTTAGATAAAACAGTACAGAAGTTTTATATATTTTTGAATATAAAAATATATAAAAAAATTTTTTTTGTTTTTAAAAGTCACCAAGGCTGCATGTATCAAAAATACAGTAAAACACAGTAATATTGTGAAACATTATTATAATTTAAAACAACAGTTTTCTGTTTTCAGCAGTCATTACTCCAGTCTTCAGTGTCACATGATCCTCCAGCAATTATTCACATATTCAGATTTGGTGCTCAAGGAACATTTCTTATTATCAGTTCTTTCTTAATGCTGCTTCATAATTTTGTTTAAACCATAATATATTTTTTCTGGCTTCTCTTGTGATACAATTTTTTTTTCTTTTGGTAGCAGTTAGGGATGTAACGATTACCGGTATGACGATAAATCGTGATAAAATACCCCACGGTTAGTATTGCCGTTTCATATTTTAATCATCACTATAACCGTATTCGATTACCGCGATTTGATCAACTGAGGATAAGTAAATACTGTACTGCACAGGGCTCCAGAGTGCAACCAAATGGGCGCATTTTGCGATAATTTTTTCTGCCCGTGCGACTAAATTTTGTGTGCGGTCGCACTGGCGCGACCACGCTCACGTGCGAAAGGGTTAATTAAGAATAACAATGAATCCATCTTTTGTTTTAGTCTTAAAAAGTGAAATATGTATAGATGTATGTAAGCAAATCAGACAATTATCTTTTCTTGTAAAACGTGACACTAAGATCGCGAATTCAAAAGTGAAAGCATCCGAAGCCTGGCTTATAACATAGCTAAAGAGAAACTCCCTGTTCACAAAATTCAAATCACAAATAATACTGATGAAAAAGAAGGGGTTGAATGTTAACCACTTTCGTTTTCATATAACTATAAACTATGATAAAAGCTCATCAGCATGCATTGATTAATCCCTAAAAATATTGCGACCAAATTATGTGCTGGTGTGACCAACTGAGAAAGTCGCAAAAGAGCGACCAGTGGGAAGAATGAGTCTGGAGCCCTGAAGCATAAAACACAGTTTTATTATATTAGATATTTGACATTTACATTAGATATTTGAACATGCTATTAGATAAACTGTTGTCAGTCATGTTGTCATTTAAAATCCGGACATCGTTGGCAATGTTATTGTTTTAGTTACGCAAACAAAAATTCATTTTATTTGTTGTTTGTTGATTTTAAATGTAAAACTTGGTGAAATTATTTGTGTGTCAGTACTTTTTGAACATTTCCAGCACATTTTAACAATACCGTGATAATACTGATAACCGTGATCATTTTGGTCACTATAATCGTGATAAGAAATTTTCATACCGTTACATCCGATTTCATTTTCATACCATTAACGATTTTTTTTAATGCATTCTTGCTGAATAAAAGTAGCAATTATTTATGAATTTACATGAATTTTACAGTTTTATACTTATATTTTGAATATGAATATATTTTTTAAATTGTTTTTAAATTGTTGTTGTTTTTCCCCAAAAAATTTACAAAGTTTTCTGTTTAATTTAATTGCAATTTTGTTTTTGTTTTTCCGAGAAAAAAATAAATATCATACATTTTTCCCTGATTTACAGAAGAGACCCACTAAAATGTAATTCAGTGTAACAATCTTGTCAGGTATATTTAAAACAAAAACCAATTTATGACATATTAAAAGACTAATTACTTTCACCCCAAATACTAATTAGTTGTAATTTTAATTTTTTTTTAAATTTGCCAGTTTGTCAGTAAGAATTTTTACTCATTTAAAACACAATAAAATGTTATATGCTCCCTTATTCTTTTAATTCTTTTATATATTTTAATATGTACAAGTCAGAATAAGCATGTTGTTTGAATTTTTTACATGAATATTGTGTTATACTGAATGACAATGTAACATTATTTCAACCAAATTTTAACATTTTATTCTCCAAAAACTTATTTGAAACCTTAAAAGTAGACACTTAACGTCTTTGACCCATGTGTGTGTATATATATATATATATATTACTTTAGGACTGTTTCTTACTACCTCAGAATGTTTCAAGTGATCTGATCGCAAACATTTTCGACACCATTTTAATTTGTACTTAGTGATGCTCTGGATCATATTGGCCTAAACCAGGGGTAGGCAAGTTCGGTCCTAGAGAGCCGCAGTCCTGCAGAGTTCAGCTCCAGCCCTGAAAACAAAACTCACCTGCCTATAGCCTTAGTAATCCTGAAGACATTGATTAGCTTGTTCAGGTGTGTTTGATTAGGGTTGGAGCTGAACTCTGCAGGACTGCGGCTCTCTAGGACCGAACTTGCCTACCCCTGGCCTAAACGAATGTTAATACCAGGTAAACAGTGCCAGATGTTTTATGTGTATGTTGTGACCCCAGATTATAGTTTGTTCAGGGTCATGCTGGTCTGACCCAGGGCCACGGGAAAGGATTAGTTGTTACATGACACTGCTGACCGCTATAGGCACAACTCCCAAATTTGAGGTGAAACATCAGACAGAAACTAGAATGGTTCAGAAACAGTGTTGTGTACTGGAATCTTCATGGGACTGAGAAGAACACTGGAGATTGGAGACTGCACTGGATGTGACTGTTGTGATCAATGATAGACTGAGCTCCATGTCAGTGTGCGGAAAAGAGGTTGTATAAATGTAGCTAGAATATAAGCTGATTAAACAAGATGAGGTTTTAAGCTCTAATGAGAGCAAGCTGCTATGTATTACAGCAAAAGCTGCAGTTGATTTACACACTCACAGTCAGCCCTACTATATATCCACATCTGACACACACTGAATTTTGTAGGTATTCTCACACAGTGTACTTGCATTTCCTCGAATGCTGCTAAAAACACCTACACAGGTTAAAGGTGTGTATACCTTCTTAGATGTGAATTCCCACACACTTCATGCTATAATTTATCACATATGTCTCTTGTACACTCGCAGCTACAAACTTCTTGTGAAATGGAAATATGGATGGTGTGTTTATGCTAGGACTAAAGGTGTACTTATGCTAGGATACAGGTCCAGTCACATATATTTAGGGGAAATTTTGTGGGCAAAAAAACTGTTTTCCATTGTCAGTAATGTAACGATGTATGAAGTACTGCTCACATAAAAGTATTTGATTTGAATTTACTGTGAACTTACTTTTTCTGTGAACTTTTATAAAGGCCAGTTTGCAGTAAAACAATCCACGTAACTATATGAGCAGTGCTGGGTAGTAACTGATTACATGTAATCTGGATTACGTAATCAGATTCCAAAAAGTAAGTACTTGTAATTAGGGTATATTACATTTTAAAATGCTCATTATTAGATTAAAGTTACTTTTTATGGATTACATAGTTACGTATTATTCACACAATGGCAGTAAATTATTGAAGTAAGTGAGGATAGCAAAATAAAGTGAACTGTGACATATATTATACCCCAAAAATTCTTCATACAGTGGACTACCAGTAAAATTTGGGATCAAAAAATATTCAGACACTTTGACTTGACCATGTTTTGCTTAAAGGTGACATATCATGAAAATCTGACTTTTCCAGGCTTTAAGTGCTATAATCAGGTCCCCGGTGCATCTACCAACCAAGGAAATGTGAAAAAGATTAACCCAGTAACTTTATTTTGGTAAGCCTTTTTCTGCAAGCGTCTGAGAAAACGAGCGCGTCTGATTTCGCTCCCTTGGTGACATGGCAAAGGGATCTCATTATAATATTACCGCCCCTTAATCTATAAGTTTCCACCCACGGCGCCGTCATTTTGATTTCGCAAGCAACAACGGTGTACCAGTTCTAATACCATGGCGAAAGTTTGAGCAAAGCATGCTAACTGGTCTGTCTTTGGCTGCACAGATGAGCACAGAACACTATTTACAGTCCCAGCCTCAGAGGACCTTTTTACAACACAGACTGAACAAATTAAGCATTTCTTTGTAACTGGTTGACCTAAATTGGTATTATCTAATTGTGTACTTAAATTTAACAGCTGAATAATTTTTGGTTGAT
>NW_015552566.1:922138-922351 GCF_001515605.1 Sinocyclocheilus anshuiensis
TCTAAAATAAACATGCAATTTATTTCCCAGCTGTTTACCTTCATAGACATAACCGACTGTTTTTGTAACTCATGCGTGTTTTTAATGTAAACTTATGTGAATAAGAACTTAGTTTAGTACTCACATGCTGTGTGGTGGCCGCTTTCTGTCCGTGTGCTTTGGATGTGTGCGCTCAGAAAACCGTATATCAGAAGTTTAAACTAATATGGTTTA
>NW_015552566.1:940992-943153 GCF_001515605.1 Sinocyclocheilus anshuiensis
GTGGTGGCCGCTTTCTGTCCGTGTGCTTTGGATGTGTGCGCTCAGAAAACCGTATATCAGAAGTTTAAACTAATATGGTTTAAAACACATGATTTCAGCGCGATAAACATGATAATCAGAACCAAAACAGATGTTTTTAGCAGGTACAAGCTGTAATGGTGCAGCTCTATTCTGGAAAAGGGGGTGGGGAGCAGCAGCTCATTTGCATTTAAAGAGACAGGCCCGAAAAACAGCATGTTTCAGCTTCCATTCAAAATAGGCATTTTCAAAATGATATAATAAATGATCTGTGGAGTATTTTGAGCTGAAACTTCACAGACACATTCTGGGGACCCCAGAGACTTATATTACATATTGTAAAAAGGGGCATAATATGTCTCCTTTAAGTGTTTTTTTCTTTAATTGCTAATGCGACCTTTTTACACCACAGACTGAACAAAATTAAGCGACCTTTTTACAACACAGACTGAACAAATTAAGCATTTCTTTGTAACTGGTTGACCTAAATTGGTATTATCTAATTGTGTACTTAAATTTAACAGCTGAATAATTTTTGGTTGATTGTAATCCATTACATACCTTTCTATGAAAGTTATCTGACATCATCAAGATGATTTTGTTATGACACAGTTTAACTCTGAGTTCTTGTCATATTTTATTATCATTTTCTAAACTATAGTGAATAAACTGTGATATAATGTAAGAAATGTTGAAGGTGTCTGAATAAATTTTGGTTTGACTATTTTCTTTTTCTTAGCTTTTTTTATATCAATGTGGTATGTTTAATAGTAAGTTTAAAACAAGTTTTATAGTTTAAGGCCTGGTTTCATAGAGAGGGCTAAGGTTAAGCCAGGATTAGGAGTAGAAAAGTGCGAGGTTTCTAAAAAAAAAAGAATGAATAGAGCATAATATATAGGCTACAACAAGGTTTAATCTGGCTGCAGAGGAACACAACCGGGGTTGCCTGATATAAAGAGACGTAATCCCCGAAACAGAGCTTCACACTTGAGCAATACGGAAATATCTGCCAAATGTTCTACTTATCTTTGTCAACCTGGCAACCCTGTGCACGCGCGCTCTCTCTCCACTGTGGATAAACGCGCTTGCTTTCTGAAAACACCGGTAAACTTGCAGTTTAGCGATCTCCACTTTAATATTCTATTCTCAAAAAAGTGTAATTCATCAAGTGTTCATTTATGAGAGAGAGAGAGAGAGAGAGAGAGAGAGGCTGTGTATGTATGAATTACCTTCGTTTCTCAAATAACATTGAAGCTGTGACTTTAATTCCTTTAGAAACTGATGTTACCAGCTCCTTGTTGAGAAAGATAATGTAGCTCTTGAGCGATTAAGCTATTTAGTTGATAAAATTGCGGGGCAGCGCTAAAAAGTTTGTTCCTGAATGTCTGAGTGCCAACACCCCAACGTGACCTGTGTGAGTGACTGAGCGTGTGTGTGTGAGATACAGTGAAGACAGTGCATAATTTTTATTTTTATTTGTTTAAACGTAGAGAGTGTGTTAATTTGTGCAATGATAACCTACATAGTAAATGAGTTGAATGTGATGTTTAATTTTGTTGGAACAAGCTGATCTTGAAGTTAATAATAACTACATGTCATAAATGCAAGTTCATTGTTAAAACTAGTGCTGTGTTCGATACATCGATACGACGATGTATCGTCACAGAGATTTGACGATACGAGTATCGATGCAGCTGGCCCTGTATCGATATTGTGGCACGTGTGCAGCAGTAGACCGCGCTTAATTTGAATACAAGAACAATGTTTAAAATTGAGCAGAAAAGTGCGAGGTTTCTAAAAAATAATGAATAGAGAATAATATATAGGCTACAACAAGGTTTAATCTGGCCGCAGAGGAACACAACTGGGTTGCCTGATATAAAGAGATGTAATCCCCGGAACAGAACTTCCCACTTGCGCAATATGGAAATATCTGCGAAGTGTGTTACTTATCTTTGTCAACCTGGCAACCATGTTGCGCTCTCTCTCCACTGTGGATAAACGCGCTTGCTTTCTGAAAACACCGGTAAACTTGCAGTTTAGCGATCTCCACTTTAATATTCTATTCTCAAAAAAGTGTAATTCATCAAGTGTTCATTTATGAGAGAGAGAGAGAGAGAGAGAGAGAGAGTGTGTGTGTGTC
>NW_015552566.1:943410-944394 GCF_001515605.1 Sinocyclocheilus anshuiensis
TCTATTCTCAGAAAAGTGTGATTCATCAACTGTTCATTAGAGAGAGAGAGAGAGAGAGAGAGAGGCTGTGTATGTATGAATTACCTTCGTTTCTCAAATAACATTGAAGCTGTGACTTTAATTCCTTTAGAAACTGATGTTACCAGCTCCTTGTTGAGAAAGATAATGTAGCTCTTGAGCGATTAAGCTATTTAGTTGATAAAATTGCGGGGCAGCGCTAAAAAGTTTGTTCCTGAATGTCTGAGTGCCAACACCCCAACGTGACCTGTGTGAGTGACTGAGCGTGTGTGTGTGAGATACAGTGAAGACAGTGCATAATTTTTATTTTTATTTGTTTAAACGTAGAGAGTGTGTTAATTTGTGCAATGATAACCTACGAGCAATGTAAATATGATTTTTTTATATATTAGAATGAGTACATTACAATATAAATTTATTAGAACGAGTACATTATTATTTATGGGCTTAAAAACAAGATGCAAACAATCAGAATATTGTACCTGGTGGGGAGTGCCCAATGTAAACATGAAACATATGCCATTACCTATATTGTACTGTGGTACAGTTATGAAGGCCCTTCATAATGTGGAGGTCAACTGTCTGCTCTGCCAATAGTTAGAAATGGCACTATAGTATGCAGTGTTTAATAAACAGCTGTTTTACTAAATTCTGCTGAGGTGATATTCAGTGCAGTCCTGTATCGTGATATGTATCGTATCGTGGCATCGGTATCGTGATACATATCGTATTGTGACTTTGCTGGTGATACACAGCCCTAGTAGCATGTCCCAAAACTTGCTAGTTTGTTTGACATTTAGTTTTGCAGTTCTCTGAGATCTCCAGGTAGACACTACACAGAGTAAACTATCTCCACCCCCAATGAAAAAAACATGATGCACACAGCTAAATATAGTCATGCTAACAGCATATGGTGTCACATCAGTCATATGATGCGATTTCAATTTTTCCTTTCTCTTTGGAGTG
>NW_015552566.1:944589-955988 GCF_001515605.1 Sinocyclocheilus anshuiensis
AGGTATTCGGCCAATCACAACGCATTGGATAGCTGGCCAATCACAGCACACCTCGCTTTTTCAGACCGATGAGCTTTGTAAAAATCGACGCGTTTCAAAAAGACGGGGCATAGAGGAGAAGCAATAATGTACAGTATGTGGAAAATAATGTGTTTTTTTTACTTTAAACCGCATAAACACATTTCATTACACCAAATACACAAAATAATGTTCTTTTTAGCAGCATCATATGACCCCTTTAAAATCACTGAGCTCTATAATAGTGAGTTGCTGTTTAGCTCATTTAGAAGAACATCTTTTTCTGGTGTTCAGTTTTGAGTTCAGGCTTGTTAAGAGACACTGCAACAAACCACGAGAGCCGAGAATACGTCAGTCTGACTTTGATACACCGACAGCAGATTCGGAAAGCGTGAAAGGATCTAATGTGAACCCCACTGAACATGTACGCAGCACTGGGCCAAGACTCCTGCAGTTTTAGTCATGTTTGAGGCTCATAAGGAGTGTAGAGAAACCTCCTCCTGTGCTGTCTGTCACTAAGTGTTATGTTCTTGATAATGCCGCCTTCACATCAAAGACATCTCAGAATAGCAGCAGGCTTTTCATTGAGTTTCCTGTTTAAAGGTCTAGGCTTTTTATTGTATCGATCGTCGCTCATAATGTTTCATAAAAATGCTGGCATATAGTCGCAACTGTAGCCTTTTGGCACAGTCCTATTGAGCGAGGTGATTTTCATCCGTCTATAGCCCTCAACATTTATGCAAATGTGTTTGCGCTACTCTGAGTATTAAGATAATATGCCTGATGTTTTTCTATACGGGGCGATACATGACTACGAGCTTAAGAGAATGTCTTTTTGCCGAGTTCATCAGAGTGCCTTGGCATTATTGTATTGAAGGGATAGTTTACCCAAAAATGAAAACTTACGTCTCTCCTGTTTATTCCATAGAATTCAAGAGGATATATTTAGAATAATATCCTGGCTTTCTCTGTCATATTTCATTCACAGTTGACAGTACACACACAGGAACCAATCGGGTCTGTCCATGTCAAATCAGACAGATTTAAAGTTTTGCTGTACTGATTTTGTTCACACTTTGCTCATGTGGTATTTGGGCCCTAAAACTGTAAATATTTCATGTAGATTCTTACATTCTCATGTTTTTTTTTCAGTCCCACAGAAATATTTATTATTTTCAGTCCAAAAATATGTAGGAATCTAGGAAGTCAAGTGTGATTCTGTGTCTCCTCCAAGTACAGATATTTTCATTGCTGCCACCTAAATTTGGAAAAATGAAATATTTCTAGCCGAAAGTGGATTTAGGGCCTTATTAACACACATTAAAACACTAAGGATACTAATAAATGTTTTGATTATAAAACATAAGCTTTGATTGACATTTGATTGACAGTCTCGTTTTTCTTTTGATTTTTACATCTGTGAACATCTATGCCTTATATGATTTGACATTGAATGAAGTTGGAGTAAGAGCTAGGCTAGATTTATTTAATAAAAAATTGGTAAAATAATTATTACGATTTAAAATGTTTTTTTTTTAATGTAATTTATTTCTGTGGTGGCAATGCTGAATTTGCAGCAGCCATTACTCCAGTGTTCAGTGTCACATGATCCATTGGAAATCTTTCTAAAATGTTGATTTGGTGCTCAAGAAAATGGTTTATTATTATCAGTGTTGAAAACAGTTGAAATATTTTTATTAAGCATTTATTTGAAATTGAATGATTTTTTTTAGCATTTTAAATGTCTTTACTGTCACTTTTGATCAATGTATGCATCCTTGCTTAATAAAACAATTTATTTCTTTGAAAAAATTAAATAAGTAATCTCACCGACCACAAACTTTTGAATGGTAGTGTATATAAAATTCTGATGACTATTGGCTTAAATATTTCTCTGTTCCTCACACATCTTCTGTATGACTTCAGAACATTGACCTTAGGGTGTATGTCATATTTAGTTTGATATTAATGGAAACTAGACTGTGAGGGATAGGATTGACCTTGGTGTCAATCATTCAGCTGACAAACATTGAAAATACATTCTTATAAACAACAAGATGTCAATTAAGATGTAAAGACATTGCAGTCTATAGACTAGTGGTTAAACGGATCGTAGTTGATCCGTGATCCGTACGGACCAAGACCCACGGTTCGGCACGCATGTGATCCACGGATTAACCATAATAGATAACATAATAGAGCATAAGTTTATCATTTATTCGTATTTACACAAGCAAGCGAATTTTAAACAATTCCAGAGAGAAAAGGCGAAAGGGAACTCGATTAGTTACTCGCGCGCTGTTCTGTTCTCTACGCGCACACGCGTTTCAGACGGCGCGAACACCGAACTGAATCCTCTTCTGAATCCTCTGAACAGACACATACACATAAAATTATGACAAAATACCCATCTCAACAATCATTCTGGTAAACGCAGTCAGTTATATCTCAACAAGTGAATGAAAACACCTGAGAAAGAAATCGGATGTGATGTGTATCATTATATCGGATCCATGCATCAGGTCTTAAAGGGACAGCGGCCTATAAATACTGCTGCTGTCATTAATCATCATCAAACAACAAAACAGCTGTGATAAAAATCTATATTTAAATTATACAGTGAACACTATGCAGTGTTACTTTCCATAATTATTACACTTCTGTATTTGAATACTACCAACCTTATTTAATTTGTAACATATTCTGTTGTATTTATCTATGCTTGTAATTTGTGTATTTGTTCTTATTTTTACTGGCTGTCCTCTTGTCTCTTTAATCATGTTTAAACTTTCTTAGTTGATCTAGTAGTATTTGCTGTGGTATCAAAGAAGTACTTCGTTTTAAGTAATACATGGAAAGCAAGTTCAATTAAAATATTTTTATTTTCTTGCTGATCCGAAAAATGATCCGATCCGTGGGTCAAAAACCGTAATGTGATCCGAACTGTGAGATCTGTGATCCGTTGAACCACTACTATAGACTAACTGTTTATCTATCCCTCACAGGCTCTCTCATTTGTTCTGAATTAGACATGGTGTTTTCCTTTACTAAGGTCTATATAGAAATTATTTATGGCTTTTTATAGTACATTTGTAACTCGACAGCTGAGATCACCATCGGTATTCTCCTAAATATCACCTTTTGTGCTCAATGAAAGACCAAAAAAAAATCATACAGGTTTGGATTGACATGAGGGTGAAGACATGATGACAGAATTCTCATTTTAGAACTCTTCCTTAAAAGCCTGTGAATCGTTCCCATCAACACAGTGTGCTCCTGTGGCCGGTCGACGCGGATGGGGACAGATACCTCCTTGCGCTCTTTATCCGACAATGTTGTGAGTTTCGTTCCGCAGTTAGAGCCTACTATCTGACGCCTGGCCCCATTTTCACTTTCTTTGATTCATATCTCCAGGCTGCGGCCCACGGCCCCTGTAGGGGAAATGTCAGAGTTACTGTGGAGGAAAGATCCTGGCATGGGGCCGACAATCCCCATTCCCGACTCACACTGCACAGCTGAGCTGTAGGGGGCAGGAGCAGGGCTATGATTGTGTGTGTATTTGTGAGTCCCAGCTGTCTGTCTTCCTCAGTTCTTACATAAGGAGCTCGTACTGGGAGGAGAGATCACCAGGCACGCAGCCACTGGAAGAACAAGCCAATTCTCTCTCTCCCCTTTCTCGCTTTCACTCGCCGTGTCTTTCTTGCTCTGTCTGTGTCGATGACTAATGAGCTGCCGTGCCATTCTGTGTAATGAGTTACCTGCCTACACGCCCAGTGTGTTGCCTTGTCTCGCTGGCATGAAGTACTGTGGGGGAAAGGGTGAAGGAAATAGAGAGAGATATGGAGTGGATGGATGACTAGTTGAGTAGTTGATGTTGAGGAGGTCTCAGGGCTCAGTGTGAGAGAATTTCATCGTATTCTATAGGAACTAACCTATACTAATTAATGCTCTTAATGAATTGAGCCTCACTGTAAAGTTATACCAATACAATTATTCAAAATTAAGCCAAAGTATTTGGATTCTCTGGGTTGTCAGACTTAAAGGTTAAAAGTAATTGCAAAATGGCTTAGAAAAGTGAAGTTAGTTTTGACAAAAGCGCTTGCATAATTTGTTTGCAAATGCCACTTGGTTAGATATTTTGTATCAAATACATTGACATTTAGAGATTGTTGTGGCCAAATGTGTCCAGAAACATATTGGGGACACTATGTAAATTTGTAGATAATAAGAAGGAACACGCTAAGGATCTGCCAGCTCTGCTTGTCGTTTATCGTTGTTAAAATAATATGTAGAATTTCTTTCAGCCATTTTTGAGATGACTTTAAACCAGATGGCCAGCAGTCATCTGCTCTCAGTTTTGATTCGAAAGACGTGTGATTTCTTGAAGACCTTTAGCCTGAGATCCTCTGCAGTCACAGTCACTTTTACAGATGGCCATAACAGCGCTTACAGATGTTAGCAGGGAAGCTGTCATGTCATTTTCGGCTGAAAGATTCTCTCGGTAAACTTTTCTCAATTCCTTTTGCTGTCCACTCTGTTGGGTCTATCAAAACAGGCGATAGCAGGTGGGCAAATTGTTTTATGTACTTTTTTTCGGGTGCCTGGAAAGGAGCCTTTTAGATCCATGCTGTGAACATCACACTGAGGTGCAAAGAGGAGAACCAGCACCTGCAGGTTGCACCTAAACATCACCTTACCTCCAGCAAGTCCCAGGGAACCTCTGTCTACTGAAGCCTACATCTACTAAATAAAGCCTTGAGTGCAAAAGGAAGAAACTCTGGATCTGTCGTAATAAAGACAAAAGACTGGACTGCATTGACTAGGTTTTGATATCAAACTGGTATAAGTCACAAGAATCAATATAGGTTGAAGAAAAACAGCTAAAAATAATGAAGACCTGGAAAAGACAGCAAAAGTTTGATTTGATCGGTCTTGTCAGAATGGCAAATTGCAACTCGTTGGGTTCTAGAGCCGTCGCGCAGACGGTAGATTGGGAATTTCATAAGCTGTTTGCTTGACATGACTCGGCCTGGAGAGAGACTGTCTCTTATCGAAGTTTGTCAACACATTTGGTCGTGTTATTTTGTGTGTGTGTGTGTGTATGTGTGTGTCAGAGAGTGTACATGGTTATGAAATATAAAAGTGCCGTGTAGCATTCAGACCTAGCTAATTAGACACGGAGACCACCTCACCAGCATGGTCCTCGGCGTTGGGTTTTATTATTTATGAAACAATAAAATAAACATACTGTTCTCTTGCACAGCAGTGTTGCAGAGTATGGTTGCAAATTTAGTTCAATTCATGTTGAAACTTTGATTTGGACTGCTTAATTATTTGCTTAACAAATCTTATATGCATAATTTGGGGGTAGAAAAGAAACTCTTGTTCAAAACTTTGGGGTCAGTAAGAAAAAAAAAGCCTGTTTTTAAAAAAAGCCTCTTAGCCTCACCAAAGCAGCATTTATTTGATTCAAAATACAGTAAATTATTGTCAAATATTAATAGAATTTAAAATAACCGTTTTCGTTTTTAATATATTTGAAAATGTAATTTATTCCTGTGATAGCAAAGTTGAATTTTCAGCCATTCAGCCATTACGCTAGTCCTCACTGTCACATGATCTTTTCCTATTATTATCAATATTGAGAAACATTTTATTGGAAACTGTGATACTTTCTCAGGATTTATTGATAAATATAAAGTTCAGAAGAACAAAATAGAAATCTTTTCTAACATTATAAATGTCACTTTTGATCAATTTAATGCATCCTTGCTGATTTTAAAGTATTATTTCTTTCAAATATTTTTCTTTCAAAACAGCAACAAAAACCCTTACTGACCCCAAGCTTTTAAATGGTAGTGTAGATGTGAAAATGAGTCAGATTTTATAGAATTTTGATTTGCAGAATTTTTATAAGGGAAACTGGAGATCATTGTACTACAATTACAAATTTCTTCAATTTTTCTAACTTGTTTGCACTTTTAGAATAGCATTTTTCATTCCCTACAATAGTATTTTACCAATTGAGGTTCGAGAAAGGGGTTGATGAGAGTTGTAATAATACCAGTTTTGAAGAAGTATATTTGATTAGCAAATAAATACATGTGCAAAATTTACAAAAACTGTAACTGATTCAAGTTTGTAACAACAAAAAACTTTGTGATTTAGACAGTTTAGGGTTAATTTAGTAGATTTTGTACTTTAATTACTTTATAACAGATAAATGTGGATAAAGTAAATCAGTGAGTTATAGACGGTAAAGCAAAAAGTGTTAGTCTCCCCTGTATGTGAATATATTATGGAATATTTTTGAATGACTTGTGAGTACAGATCGGTTTTCTGGATCGTGATCATTAAACAGCGTGGGCTCTTAGCTCACCTTCTCTCCTCAAGGTTACAATCTACTTAGACATTCTTGCTAATCGTATTTGGTTTAATTGAGGAACAAATGCCCAGACAAGTATCTAACTATAATTTTCTGTACTGTTTGTGCCTTTGCAAATCCAATTTGCATATTTTCCTCATCCACTTACCACCATGATCTCTGTGCCTGTGGTGCTTGACAACAAATGTCTTCAGATTCATTTTCACGCTAATGATGTGAAATTATGTAGCAGGGCTTTAAAAGCAAAGTTGAGTGTTGATTTGTTTTGTTATAGGAAGCGCCTGAACTTGGTTTTACACCGCACAGTCTTCTTTCCTTCCTGTCCTCAGAAAACCCTACTCGCTGTTACCACTTTAGCCTCACAGACTTGCTGGCAGTAATGTGCAGAGCACATGAGACACCTCAAATCAAAGAACCGTGAGGAACCTCTCTGAGACTGAAGGGGTGAGAAGGTGCCTCCGGTTTGGAATTAGATGTGTGGGCCAGTCGCTTCTATGCCCTCTAGCACTTACAGTCAGTCACTCTCTTCCTGACAAAGACAGACATTTTCAGCATTTTCTGAGTGAACATATACAAGGAAGCAAGATTTAAGGCCTATTTGAATTTTTTGCACCATGTTTTTCCGAATGAAATACTGCATAATGCATGTACTACTGTAATACTGCATGTGTCCTTACATACATTTATTTACTTATTTATTGAAACAGCCATGTTCTTACTATTTAGTGTTTTCTTAATTATTAAAACAGTGATAATGTTTTGACTGTGGCAATGTCTCCAAGATGCTTCAAGAAACCTACCTGCAAAGCTACCTGAAAAACTATGCGCAAGTGCACCTAGGGCAAAAGCTGCTTTAAACGCAGAGGATGCTCACACCAAATGTTGATTTAATTTAGTTAATAGAAGTTAATTGATAAAGAGAATCTATTTATGACGTTATTTTTGACAGCATCTTTATTTTACAACATTTTTACACAAGTGCCTAAAACTGTTAACAGTACTGTAGCTTTGCAGGTAGGTTTCTTGAAGCATCTTGGAGACGTTGCGACAGTTCTTCTGGATTTAGTCTGTCTCAGTTTGTTCTGTTTCTTCATGTGATTCCAGACAGACTGGATGATGATGAGATCAGATCTCTGTGTGGAGCACTGGCTGTTGTCAGACTCCTTGTGCAAACAAAAATCTGACTGGATTATTACAATTAATGCCAAAATAAATGTTTGGAAATGTAAATTGATATTTCCTATTGACACTACAGCAAAAGATAGAAAAAACTGACTTAAAACCATTTTTAGCTGGTGAAAATACAGGTGTTCTAATAATTTTGGCCACCAGTGAGTGTGTGTGCACAGGAGAAGGTGAGAAGGATAGAGAGAACTTCAGAGCTTGCGTTTCCTGTCATATTCGTATGAATGGATGTCAGTGGAAAGAAAGTGTAGTGTGACCGTCCGTTCATTGAAAATGTAACTGTGTTCTCACATTTTATTAATTTATTGAAACCATTATCATGTTTTGACATTCACTGCTGCAAAAAATAGTTTATTTGAATATACTTTTGTAGTTATTTTTTAATCAAGCTCAGTTCGCAAAAGCCTTTAAAGTGTAAAAAAGGGAAAAATATGTATTTAATGATGCTTGGGGGGAGCGCAGAACAAGAAGAAGTGACAAAATTAGAGAAATTTGTGAAAAGAGAGAATGAGAAGAAAGGAACAAAATGACTTTACAGAACAGAGGAGTAACTGTGAATAGAAAGATAAATAGATTTCTGTGATCAGAATGACACGACTGACATACTGAGTGAACCGAAATGTAGATAAAGACGGTCATTTACTTCCACTGCGATAGGGTTTTGAAATTAAGCGGCTTAATGAATGAACTTCAACATCATTATTTTTTTGATATGTCTGAATACAAGACTTCTCTGTAGAGTCTTAAATCTTAAGCTACGCATTGTCATATCTAGCAAGCTTTTTGTAATAAACACTCAAATGTGCGGGAAAAAACAGTACGTCTGAATGTATGTGTATTATATAAAGGCATAGTTGGTAACACTTTAGAATAGGGACCAATTCTCACTATTAATTAGCTTAGCTTAGTATTGGCTGTTTAGTACTTATAAAGCACATATTCTGCATGACCATATACTCAGCCCGATCTCACAGCAATTCGTACATATTTTACGAGGTGGCTAATTCGTACGAATTCGTACAACCTCACTCATACAAATTAATGCGATTTGTGCTAAATCGTATGTATTTTACAAGTTGCACAATTTGTATGAATTTGTACAAATGACCTACGTCTAACCCCACCCCTAAACCGTCATGAGGTAGCGTTGATATACTACATCCTTATGTAGTATGAAATACAATCCTACCTAATACCTAAACTTAACAACTACCTTACTAACTATTAATAAGCAGCAAATTAGGAGTTTATTGAGGCAAAAGTTGTAGTTAATGGTTTGTTAATAGCAAAAATTGGACGTTAAAATTAAGTGTGACCACATAGTCGTGCCATTCCAAACCTGTGTGACCTGTATGAATACAGAAGGAGATATTTTTTGTCCTGCCAATGAGAGTCAGTGAGTCTAAAGTTACCAATCTTCAAGATATTATCTTTTGTGTTCCACAAAAGAAAGAAAATCATACAGCTTTGGAACAACATGAAGGTGAATGAATTACCAGTCATGCAAATCTACCCTCAAATCTCACGGCCGACCTTTCAAGCCCTACACGCACAACTGGACGTACGTTATCCCTTTCCTGCCTTTATGCCAGGTCCAGCCACGATAAGCCCCTCAGATAAGCCTGAAAATTCAGTTTACCTCACTTACAGTTCATCTTTATGTTCATGAAAGATCCTTATAGGTGCATGTAGACATATATGACCAGATTGAGTCGTCTCGCCTTGTGAGGGTGTGCGTGTGAGAACCCCTATTTGCATAATGGCAAACCCATTGGAAGCTAAAAGCATGTCAGGACCAATGGCTGAAATCCAGTGTGTGGAATAGCAGTAATGATCTTGTTTTTCAGGGGGTTAAGGGATTATCCAACAGCATTAGAGAAAACATCTGTCTGCATGTTCTGGAAACTGGTTGTGTTTACTTACAGTGCGACTCATTGCTCAACCAGTCATTAGCGGAGGCGCTAGGCCTTGCTGCGGATGCTCTTTCGTCTCAGTTTGTACAAAGTGTGTGTGGATACGGAGACCTTTTGGTCTATAAGGACAGGGAGACTGCTTTTATAGGACAAAAAAAACCTCAGAGGCTGTGGAGAAGTGGAGGACGTTTGATCTTCGCAGTTTCGTACCCCCCTACTGCTTCTCTTTGTGCTGTTGTAGAAGCAAGGTTTTTTCCCTGTTTTTTGATAAGGTACTTTTTGTACTCTGTGTGTGCAAAGTATGGTTGGACTAACTTGACTATGGTTTGTAACTTGACTATGACTAGTATGGTTGGACTAACTCCTGAAATTTTTGATTTCAGGAAAAAAACAAAAAAAAAGATTTATAATCAAATTTTAATCATATTAGTCTGATATCTCTAATTTCCAAGAAAGGCCTGCAAATGAAGATAAGACATTTAAAAAGTGACTTTGGAAGTACATTTATTGTCCACAGCGATCATTTTTTATCTATATACACAGCAGACTTTTGGCATTTTTTTTTATCTCATTTTTAACACCGTAAGTACCACATTTTTAAGACTCTACTTTAAAAGGTTTTATTTATTTATTTGGTTACACTTTAGTAAAGGGACCAATTCTCACTATTAACGGGATGCTTATTAGCATGCCTATTATTAACATATTGGCTGTTTATTAGGTTTTTATTTATTTTTTTATTGTAGTTAATAGTTCATGCTTTTTGCTGCTTAATTTCTAAGGATATAGTATGCATGCTTTAAGTTTGGGGTTAGAATGCCTTTTTTTCTCAAAAGAAATAATACAGCAAGGATGCATTAAATAATTCAGCAAGGATGCATTAAAAACTTTTAAATTGTTGCCAAAAAGATGTCTCAAATAAATGCACTTCTTTTGAACTTTCTGTTCATCAAAGAATCCTGGAAAAAATGTATCACTGTTTCCACAAAATACTCATCGGCAAAACTGCTTTCAACACTGATAATCAAAAATAATCAGATGTTTATTGAGCAACAAAACAGCATATTAGAATAATTTCTGAAGATGATCATGTGAGGACTGGAGCAATGGCTGCTGAAAATTCAGCTTTGCCATCACAGGAATAAATTGCATTAAATCAAATAGAAACTGTTATTTTAAATTGTAATAATATTTTATAATATTTCTATTTTACTATATTTTTCATCAAATAAATAAAGCATTGGTGAGCTGTGGGCATATTATCTTACCAACCCCATAATTTTGAACAGTAGTATAAATATAAAGATACCACACAGCAGAATGCAGTTCTTGCATACATTTTGTATTATTTATTTATTTGCACAAAATGCATGGAACACTGAGCTCTGCTACAAGTAAATAATATAATGAATTTCCATCCTTAATAAAGATTTTGTACAAAATAGGGCTGTGCGATTAATCGAAACCGTCATAAAATCGCGATTTGAGCTTGCGCGATTTCTAAATGGCTTTATAGCACGATTTTCCGCGCCCCCGACCTGCCGCAGTATGCTATCCGAACCAATCAGAATGCAGCGCGCCTAAATGGAGCACGAGAACAGAACAGACCGGGCGGGCATACCAACGTAACGCCAGGTTCACACACTCTGTCTGTGGTGCGTATTTTTTCCGCGCCCATGTTAACGGATCAGAGCGTTCACACTGCACGCGATTGCGGTCCGGCAGTGCGCTCCAGGAGCGGTGCGTCTGCAGCAGTCATGCTGCGATCGTTTCCGCACGGAGTCTATTTCTGCTGTGCTGCATGCGCTGAATTAAAGTGACAACGCATTATTCGCGGTAAAAATGAACATGGATTGACACGGAAATGTAGCAATTACACCATAAATGCATATAATTAA